>NC_071088.1:13492500-13792500 GCF_027358695.1 Spea bombifrons
AATTTTCTTTAAGTGGCTCGAATACTATACTTAAAATAATTTACATTAAACAGCTGTAAATGAAACAATGTATTGACAATAATTATCCGATGAATACGTAACTAAAATAATAAGAAAATAGAATTTTATACTTTTCCATTAATTATTAATCATTTCTAAATTATGAAAATGTGTTGAAAAAAAATGAATTTAAGGATATATTGCATTTAATGAATTGATTTTTTATTATAATTTTATTTGCGGGGGTCTTAGTTGTATTACGATAAATATATAACTTGCGTCCCGCCAGACGTGGAAGATGATGGCGGCGGAGTCGCGGCAGGGGATGAGCTTCCTGTATCTTGTGAGCTTCGGGTTGGAGACGTTCTGTCCTGGCACCAAAGTAGAAAATGGCTACCTGGCTTTAAAATGCATTTTGGCATTAGTGATGGGTGGTTAGAGGTCAAAGCTAAGAGAGGTTAAAAAATTAAATATAAAAAATATTTAAAAAATATAAATTAAAAAAATAGACCTCGTCCCCAAAAATAAATATCTTTGTGCTTTGTAACTAATATTAATAAGTTGCATTCGGATGAAAGCCATTTGTAACATGCGCTAACTTTTGTATATTTTTGTTAATATTTAATAGCAAATTCACTGTATATTCAGGAAATACCCAATGACCTTTCCAGTGGGAGTTTTTGTAACCATATTGGGGAAAAACAGCATCCTCCCATCTAAGAACTGCCTTCCTGTCTCCAGACTTCTTCGGGCTACATGCTCCTCTAACTTATACCGAGGAAATCTTACATTTTCCGGTTAGATCTTTCAAGCGTTACCTTTTACCAAGCATGACATGTGCTAGGAACCAGCAGGAGCCATTAACACTACTTGGCCAGCACCCTCTGTGGGGTCAATTAAAGACATCAGGGGGTTGGACGGGGCTCCTCTCTTCTAACAGCGCTCTGTAGAAGG
The DNA here is from genome assembly GCF_027358695.1 of Spea bombifrons. NCBI lineage: Eukaryota > Metazoa > Chordata > Amphibia > Anura > Pelobatidae > Spea > Spea bombifrons. The sequence continues at coordinate 13,493,455 of NC_071088.1, forward strand.
ACACAGCATGTTTTTGTAATGTTTGATATCGGGTGACTCGAACTAGCTGTTCCTTATAAATAAAATAATATTTATGTAACAAAACAAGAAATGAAAAGGTACTGAATATGGTTGATGGAGAATGAAAAATGTATTTGAAACATATTTTATTTTACATGGAACACAGAAAGAGCAGTTTTCCGCCTTTCCGTGCTTGCTAGGGTATGAATTCTGAAGATGCCGTGCTTCCATCCCGGCAGTAAGAATGCTCATTATTTTCAAATATCAGTATGCTTATGTTTGGAAGCGCTGAATACATACTTACTGCCATACAATACAAATAACTACTATTATCACTGTCTTCTCCGAGCGCAAGAGAAATGCATTAGCAGCTGTTATTGTTCTGAGAGGCATGCTGTGTGTTTGTGTGCCAGGTATTTCAAGCTGGTATTTAATGATTTACTCCAGGTGACATTGTGTTAAACATTATTTAAAAAAAATTAAAATAAGCATTTTTTTTTACAAAATATAATGAATGTCAGTTGTTCAATTCTAAAGAAAATAGCATTTCCTCTCTTTATTTGGGGAAAAAAGATAATATATAATAAAGGAACAGTTTAGGGAGAACTGGCTTATAATTGGTCAATAATAATTAACTATAACATCATGATCATTTTTCTTTGATGGTATGGTAATCAGGGGACTGCCACAGTTCTAGGGGTGTTTCTCAGATCATATTCTTTGCTGTTGACATCCCACTGACGAGGAGTGAGAGTGTACTGGGGTAGTTTTGTGATCAAGGTTTACGTTTAATGACCAGCTATTGGGGAGGAATGAAGAGAGAAGATTCTATACATTCACGTTAAATTCCGCAATGCAAAGTTTAGATCCTACAATTTAAACATGGTAAGAGTAGGTATGTTTAGCAGTCAGTTATATATATATGAATAGGGATGTTTTCTGCTGGGTGGCAGGTCCAGGGGTGTGTCAGTCCCACTGCAGCAAAACCAGGGGGCAGATCACCCTTTTCAGCAATCACCCCCCTACGTGCTAAATTGGCCGGGTACAAGGGAGATCTCTGCTCACCCCAACTGGCCCATTGGTAGACTGTGCCGAACCAGCATAGCCTCCATAGAATGCATTAGGATGCACCTTTAAGACCAGTGCCAGGATATGACGTCATATATCGGTGCTCAGCAATGAGGTCGGAGGATGCATTGTGGGAGGCCTAGGGTACCACCCATGGTAAATACGGCACTCAGAGTAATAGAAAAACACAGCGTGATTGCTAACATCGCCATAATGGAAGCTTGAGCAGTGGATGCAGGGTGGAAAGAAAGGGGCGTTCCCAGCCACAGAACACAATAATAAAGTGTGAGCAAATTAATGCATCTCCATACTCCAACCGATGAATCCACAGAAGTCCGGTTGGTATAAAAATATGAAGTTTATTGAAAAAAGTAGTATAATAACAAAGCCAAAGCATAGACCACATACGGCACTCTACTAGGAACGATAAAAGCCCTCAATCACACTTACAAGAGGGCAGGATGATGCGGGCTCAAGAGGTGTGAATATTGAAGGGCCAGCCGAAAGTGTGCCTTACCCGACTTCAAAGTACTTGAAGAGTACCAAAACCTGCAAAGTTAAACCGCACAATGCAACAGCACATTAATTGCACAAAATGTATTTTTAATTACATCCTTGCTCCATTATGGATTAATGTATCCTGTAAACCTGATCACTATGCAAATGCAATCCTTTTTGGAAGCACTTAAATGATAATAAGAACATTGTTTTGTTCTTTTTTTACAAGATATTACAGTAATGAAGCTGTTTCCTCTCAGTGTGCATTTTAATGAGTTTTAACCATCATTTAATGAACAGTGTATTAGCATAAACCTAAAGATCACATTCTATTTGGGGGGGTGGGTTCATTAAGAGTTAATTTCATTGGTTAGGCATTAGTATAATTGATGGCATTTAGACGAAGCACTTTATACATACCATTCGATTCTGAACACATTTTGTGCTGTACATTCACAGTATTGCGCTGTAGAACACTGTGATACACTCTTACCCACCAAACATTATAACCTGCTAGAAGAATGGGACATCAGGGGAAGAAAGAGGGGCAAAGGAATTTAGGTCCCAGGACTAGACTTACAAGGTATGCAGAGTTTTCCTGTGTGAAAAACTAGATACTTTTTCTCTCAAGATCAAAACTGGCCTGACCCACCATGTAGGGAGAAAGTATGTTAATAAAACTGACATAAAACAGTAAAATGTAATCCGTTTGATATATATGAGACAAGCTGAGGTGTTGGGAGGCAGTGCACCCACCATTTGACAGACCCAAAATATCTCTAATTGGAATTGATCAATCATTAATCTTATGACCCCTATTTGCCGATGAGACGTGCAAGAAAAGGCGGCCATTTTGATAATTTGATAATTACATGTTCAATATCTTGGGAATTGAATGATTCTCAGATGTTGGAGTGCTGTAGGATAGCTTGCATGGTCCATTTGTCCCTAGTAGATTGAAGTAAAAAAAAATGTATATAATTTGTGTAAACAAGTAATTTGATTGTATAACTGGACCCCGTAATTGTCACAGAAAATGATATAGTTCTTTTTATTACCTGTAGTAGATTCAAAACACGCCATTACATGTAATCGAAGGTTTCAGAATCGTTTAAATTTCGTCTTTAGGAAATTTGCATTAAAAAACTGCTTGGATATGCTTATTGCTTCCTTTTCTCGTCGTTGGCTGTCAAAACACAGTGATGGTTTTGGCGATTTATTGTAAATGGGTAATGAGATTGCAGAATGTTAACTGCAGCATTCAGAATTCATTACTGAATAGGGGAGAGGAGACAGAGATTAGCGAAAGTGCCGAGCTGCAGAGGTAGATGAATGAAGTTTCAAATCAATCAGCAATTGGATCATTTTGCCCAAATCCTACCATTGACAGTTCCGTGCCCTAAATAAACGTGTAATGGAGTTTACAGATTGAAATAAACAAGGTGTATATGTTGACCATCCATTTTACCTTCCTGTTCTTTTCCTGTTCGATTGTAGTAATTATTCCTCCCCCTTAAGTTACCACTTACTTGTTGTGAAGTTTTATAATTGTTTATTGCAGCCTCTAAAGGTGGACTAACAGGAAGGGAACGTTAGGAAAAAGGAAATTCATGACATAGTCTGATGCACAGAGCCATACCTACCAACAATCCCGCTATTTGGGTAGCTGCTCTACTGTCCCGATTTAGCAGGCAGAAGGGAGTATGGGCTGATTATGAGGTCCTCAGATCTCTCCTCACAGGCCCAGGGAGGTGAAACATCAATGGGGGTCTATACTATAGCTCTTTTTACACCCCCCCCCGACCCAATTTGGACACCTGATATCCAGATCTCCCGTTTCATGAATTCTAGTTAAATATCTCTGACTATTACACTGATTACAAAACAAAAACGACAAGCTGCGGTTTTAATGAATGATTACTAAAAGTTCTAATTGTAACAGTTACCCTATAAACATTAATATTTTTCAAAACATCCCTGCTTTGAAGTCCAATTTACAAGAGCAACAAATTTCAAAATCTGGTTTCACTAAAGCGTCCAGAATTCCGTTTCGAGAAGGAAATGTCGCTAACAATTACAATCATTATCATTTTCCTCGCTGATCAAACAGAACCAGTGTTGGCGCTTTTAAAAACAATTTAGCCTACGAAGATATTTTTAGCAACGAATGCAATCCGCGAAATGTGGAAGGTAACTGGGACGTTTACCTTCTCCTATTTACCAAAACAAGTTAAATAGATACAGAAGTCGCGGCCATTCAAGGAGAATCAGCACATGTTTGTTTCAAAGGAGGAGAAATGTTCGAACAAGAGGTCAGAATCTAAAATTAGATGATCAGAGGTTTACATGTAATGGTAGAATGTTTTATTTCGCCGAGATGGTGGTGGATAAGTTAAACAGGTTCCCAGTAGAAGTGGTAGAGGCTAGTACAGTGAGGGAAACATGTGTGGCATAGATTCGGGTAGCCTGGCTATTCCTCACTATTATAAATATTCTGGAATTTCCGCGGTGTAAATGTTTCCATCGATGCCCAACATGGTGTTACCTAATACAATAATTATACAAAATAATACCAAAATACAATAAGACGGCATATAATATACTACTTAGTGTGTATTTCTTATTGATTTTAATTTTCACACACTGTGGTGTAATTCTTTCTTGTTATTGATTGAGATTTTCTCATCACATTACCAGAGGTAGTCGCTATCAATAGTCAATACCATCATTCATATCATAAAAGAAAATGGGATTGTCTACAAGTGCATTTCATATAGACATTTCTTCTGTTAATGATCCCGGTCATTATAATATGGAGGAAACTGAATCTGAAAGTCATTAAGGCTTACATTGCATCACTGTATTGGCCTACAGCAGGGCTGGACTGATGAGGTGGCACTGGTACTTTAAGGCCAGCGGCCACCTGATGACTTAGATGCGGCTTACTGATAGATATGCCTGGCCACTTGATATGTCTTTAGGCTTACATTACATGCTTTTGGGCAAAGCCAGCCACTGGCTGCACAATGTGAAGAAGATCAGGTGGGTATGGGATGCCGGTGGCCAGTAGCCCATCAACATTTGCCCCGTGTGCCAGATGACTAATCCGGGCCTGACCTATAGATTTAACTGTGTTCTACTCTAAGTGACAATGAGAATGTTTCAGAGGAAATTACAACGTTCTAGCTTTTAGCTGAGGCATTACTGTTATATGATGAGCCATAGCATATGACGAGCCATAGCATATGATGAGCCATAGCTCATCATATGGCCATTTTGTTACAATGAGCAACATTTCAGTAAGATCCAGTAAGCTATGATTTTAAGAGTCTACATACAAGAACAATGTGTCCACCAAGCTACTCAAAGACCTTGCTGGTTTCTGGAGAACCTAAATCCTGTTATCTTTCACAGCCTCTTTCCCTAAAAACAATACCATGATTGGAATAGAGAAATCTTGAGACTTTATAAGGCTCCTTAATAACGTATTTCACACCATTGGTTGTAAAAAAACTTGTGCGTCACAGCTGTGCTATGTGGGCAAATTCTCTTTTTGCTTCATTAGTAATTTTATTTTTAGGGAACAATCTGTAGTTGATGTAAAATAAAAATATATATACATTTTTTTTTTTTAGTTTATCGCAAAGAACGGTGGCTTCTAGAGACCTGGATGATTCATTTTTCAGACTTGGGCTCCTGTTTTTAAATTAATAAATGCCCTTTGTGTGAAAAATGTTCTGTGTCCTAAATCTGTCAGAAAAACCCATACACGCAGTTCCTCTACTCTTTTTTCCTTCTTAATAATGATAAATTTCACACAAAATAATGAGGCTGAATTTGCAATGCAAGCATTCTCAAATCACGTATGTAGATAACACCGGCTTCAATAGTCTTTTTATAGCCCAGACCTACATAAAATCCAGTTTGGGGATTTTTTTTTCTTTATGTTATGGAGATAAGAAGAGAACATTAAATTGGATAATCTTTCATGGTTTAAAAGCGAAAGGCTCTTCTTGGGCAGTGATGACCCAAAATGACCTCCATTAGCCGAAAGGGGACATTATGGAATTATGGTTAGATGTTTCATGTTAGACTAAGTTCCTCCACAAAATGTTTCAGTTTATAAAATTAATTCACTACAGAATAGCTATAAACGGGTATTTCACTTTAATTATCTTAAGACAATTGATTGCTTGCCTACAAATGGGTAATCATTCACCAAAAGACTCCAAAGATTTTTTCATACATTGTTTCAAACAATAAGGATTAAAATGAACACAAGGTGATTTGAGCTACTGTTGGGCGTTGAGCTACAGTTGACTTCTCTGATGATGTACTTAACATAATCATTTTGCAGTAATAATATAATTTCAGGGACAACCAAAATGATTATAGATGAAAACACCTTGTACTATGAATCCTGGGATTAATATTTGAGACGCCAATCACATCAAAACCATGTTACAGAGGAAGGAGTTTGAGTGTTTTCTTGTGGACAGAAATTACTTCCCAACCCAGCGGTGACGGCGCACAGAGGCCAGAATGTAGTAATTACCGCATTCTCTTCTAGCTGGGTGAATTAGAAAACAGTGGCATGGCGATTGGATTGTGAATCACGGCTTTTAATTATTATCAGGTACAAGAGGGCAAGTGTCAACGTTATGGTCTGTGTAAGATTCAGTCTACACTTTATAGTTTCCGTCTTTTTGGAGATTTGTCAAGAATATATATATTTATATATATATATATATATATATAATATATATATATATATATATATATATATACAGTATATATAGTCCTGTAATATATGCAAAATTAAAGTCATGTGATGCATAAAACATGGCGGTCACGCTACTATGACGTTGCATTAGCTCTCCCTGAGAGATTCAGATATATATTAGGGCATCTATGCTGCCCTACTGCCTTTGAGTCTGAGTTAAGATACCACCAGATGGGAATTGGAGATCTTTGTTCCGTCAAAAAAAATATTTTGGAGATTTCCAACATTTTATTATAGTTTGAGAGCCCGCCCGCCTACTAATTCAGCCAAATCTGATCTTTAGAAGTTGTTGCTGATTATTCCTCCATTGTTGATGTCCAGATGTAATGATTATTACGGCATATGCATAGCCGCGTGCCAAAATATTATTCTTACTCAATACCGGAAGGTTTTAGTCGTGTAGTGTTTCCACCTTTGTATACGTCCATAATTGTTTTATTTTGCTTGGGATTTCTTGGACAAAATTCTAAGCCAAATTGCCTACTGTCCTGAGAACGGTGAAATAACAAGCCTCTAGGTTTCCAAACACTCTGCTACGATGAGAGACATTGCGTTCTAGGATGACTAAGTGCTTTTAGGTTTTACTCCGAGACCATCTGGAGACCAAGACCGTGAGGCTTTCTTATAGTTAGTCTGGCAGGTGTAGCTTTGTCTAAATTCTGACGTCTAAAAGAATTCCAGGTTTTTACAAATCTCAGCTATTCTTTGTGCGGCGGAAAAAAAAGCTTCGTTCTTTTGGGATACAAACGCAATTATTCTTTCCCTCTTGACAGGCCTCCGTTTTTTTCCCCCCCATCCAGCTTTCCTGTTCTGACCATACACGAGAGGCTCATGGGACATGGACCAGATTGAAAAGCTAGAAGCAGACAGATGGTTATTTGTAATCATCATGTAAATTTAAATTCTATAGAGATATATTTTTTTTTTGGTGATAGCTGTTGTAGCCGAGGAACACAACGCAAAATAGTTGATTACTAATTGTTATTCAAAAATATTGTTCGGTAATCCGAACTACCTTAGAAATCATTTACAACAATGAAAAAAAGTGAGTGCCTTAATGTAGCGTGTAAGCCCTGTTGTTAAATAATACAGAGCGGCTGACTCTGGATTTCCGCCTAGTTTGGCAGGTGTTAAACAGTTGCCGTTCTGGAAGCAACGGTCCTTTTTTTTTGATAGCAGGTGCTTAGAAAAAGGTTTATATATTTTTTTAAAATTTATTTTAGCTAGTGGTATCATGATATTTTTTTTTACTTTTTTATATATATATATATTTATTAAATAATCAATTTTATAAATTTTTATTTTTTCCCCTCTATTTCTGATTTCAACCTAATTTCTCAGTTTGTTAAAATACTGCCAATGACGATTCGATGCTCAATAGCATTTTACACGCAATGATAAAATCTGCAGACGTGTGCTTATACCACCAACTCAGGAGTCTATTTTTATAATGAAAGGTTTTCTTTATTATTTTTTTTTTTTTAAACTGGTTTTTACTAGAATAATTGAAATGATTTTGTCTGTCCGTTTGGCAGGAGACACGATGCCAGATGCATTATGGAGGTTATGACTTGGGCTCACGTAGGGTACTGGCAAAGAGACTTTTAACATTCTCAGGGATATCTCTTGGTAAAATTCATCTGAGTGGAAAGGGTTTAAATCAATAGGAAGGTACCACAGACGGCTAGATATTTTAATACACAAATTGCGAAAAGAGTAGCAATTCAACCCAAATTAAAAGTTAACCACCGTGACCAAAGCTATATTTATTATCTGGTGTATTGTTCTATCAGTGGTGTTATCATAGCATTAGGAAGGCTGTGTAGTCGCATGTATTTTTCATTTTAAATTGCAAAATACCTCTTCAGCGTTCTTAAAAAGGTGCGGGCCAATTATTCCACCGGCTAGGACTCATTTGGAATAATAACAGTGAAGTGGATCTCATTTTGGAAAGATATAACCAGCTAGAGGGTCCTAATCCCTCTTTTAAAACATGTAATTTACATAAGAAGCCAGCATATGTTGCTTAATTTATTTTCACATGAAGTGGTGATTTGTGTAACGCTTTCGGCGTTCTTGGCCAGGAGTGGCAAACGCTGGGGGGAAAAAAAGCGAAAAGAAAGTGTTTACAGGCTTTACGTTGGATCTTAACTTTATGGCAAAACCAAAAAAAAAGGTTTCTATTCCATAAAGTTATAGTTTGTAATGTCTGCTAAATGTATGATATACAATACATAGTGTGAAGCATGTAAATACTACTTTTTATAGCGGTGGCACAGTGTATAGCTTTCAGAGGTGGTGACTTTGGCCTTAATATCACACGTAACCAGGAGCGGAGCCCCGGAGACATTCACTAATGGTAGAGGAGGCTGTGTGAGTAAAGACTGGAAGATGGTGATAGAGAATGACCCAGTTTATTGCCTATCCCTCAAGAGCTAACCCTTTCCTAGTCCATATAGGAGGCAAGAAGCCTTGTGTCCTAGTATCAGGAGGTTCTAGCTACGCGTAAGGATAGGTATTTGAAAGGGACAGATGCGATTAGGGAAGTGGACGAAGATTGGGTGGGGTAGACATGCGGATCACAATGGAATAGATTTAATTTTAGAAACATATGATCAGCTAGCAGGTCCTAATCCCTCTTTTAAAGCATGTAATTTTCCTTAAATTTAGCATATGTTGCTTAATTTACTTTCCCGAATACCCTATTTACCAAAGAGACTTTTCAGGAGAATTGGAAATTCCTGGGCCCTGATATCACTAATCATTATTAAAGGCAAATGTCAGTGAACTTGTCCTGCATGAAAGGCTGAGCTCACCCTGTATAATTCATGGAAAATGTGAACTCTTAACTGATTAAGCTATACATTATATAGGGCCAGCTCAGCCTTGCTCTATTGAGTTGCCCCTATATAATAAGTAGTGATATAATGAAGTTAATGTGTTCGCCTCTCCTGCAAACTCCATCTTTAGTGAATAGTTATAAAAGCTAATATGTTAGAGTTGTAAAGGATAATGTGAACCAGATTAAACTATAATTTTTTCTGGCACTTATTTTCCTTTAAAATCCTGTCATTTTAGTGCTACGGGACGACTTTCGGCTGAACCCTACAGATGTTGTTGTGGCAGCCGGTGAACCTGCAATATTAGAGTGTCAGCCACCTCGAGGACATCCTGAGCCAACTATCTACTGGAAGAAAGACAAAGTGCGAATAGATGACAAAGACGACAGAATCAGCGTAAGTATGAAGACTGCTTTATACTTCATAATAATATACCATCGTACTAATCCGTGGTGTCTGTTGGGTTTGCGTGACAAGACATCCCACCATCACGGAAATTATATGATAAAGTTATCCACACAAATCAGACACAACAAACCTGAAATAGCTACACGAAAAAAAAAGACTCGACGCAGATTATCCAAGGAACAGCAGGATTAATTGAGGGTATTATCAAAGGTCCTTCCTCATATTGTCCTGATATTTCTTGAAATAGAAATCCTACTGGCAGGATGAATTTGTAAACATAATCCGACACTACACAGAAGACATGGGTGATACGTGAATAACCCATTAACAAATGCATGGAGCTTTTTATGGATTTAAGTAAATATCTGTATACTGAGGGCATCACTAACCTACAACCCATTCTCTATTGGCAGACCCCTAAGGACAAGCGCTTCTGTGGGTCCGTAGATTAAGACTTTATATGTCTCTTGAACGTACATAATAGACATATTCCAACAACACAATACACAGGAAAGGCATGATTGACACCTTTTAAAAATACACGTTAAGGATAAATCTTTGTTCTCTTCTGAATGATCAGCATGTAAAAATGTTAAGAAAATACTCATCTTTTAGTCTCAAAAGGAGTCATAAATAGGGCACAGATAATATTTCTATATAACCATGATGGTCTGGCCTAATCAATTAATAAAATGATAAAATTCAGAAAAAGGGTGGACACATTTCATAGTATTTGATTATAGGAATATTTCACCGATTTCACTGCTTATTATGATTTTCTGAATACTGAATGCTTTTGTATTAAAGATTCGAGGCGGGAAGCTGATGATTTCAAACACCAGGAAGAATGATGCCGGCATGTACACTTGCGTTGGGACCAACATGGTCGGAGAAAGAGACAGTGATCCAGCAGAGCTCACCGTCTTCGGTAAGACTTCCAAAAAATAAAAGTTCTATGCGTATCCGAAATCTATCGTGTATATCTCTGACGGGAACAGCCTCCCAGAAGAAGTGCTTATAGGCTAATACTGGGAGAGTCCTAGGAACGATTAAGGTTTGAGTCTTGAAAGCACAAAAAATGGGCAGACTAGATTGGCCGAAAGGTTCTTATCTGCCATAAAATTCAAAATTTTTAGCATCAAGCTGATCTTATATCTTTAACATTTTGTTTAATTGCTAATTTTACCTTCGTTTTTCTATTTTCATACTTTTCAAGCTCATAAATTCAAAGTATTTTTCTCCTGCCGCGGTTAAGTTTAGAGGCTGATATTTAAGAAACATGCAGTGTAAAATCATTGTTACAGAGCAACCGGATAATTGGATGAGAAACATAACGTGCAGTGAGTGACTTTGTAGTTTTGTCGGTGGCACAAGCCTTTAGTAACGTTACTCTAAACACCAGTCATAAGGTCTGTGATAGACAAAGAAAAATCAATAGAGATAAAAGCAGTGAAAGGAGGTTATATTACATGATCTATCATATAGCGGAAAAACACCATAATGTAATGTGTAAGCCTAAGCCGCTCTGCTCCTGTCTGCGGATAACGCAGAGAATAAAGGCAGAGGATTTCGCATCTAATGCCTCTGTTTATAAGTAAGCATCCATTTATGAACGTAAGGTGCAGAATTCAAGCAGGTAACGTATGATGGTACGGTACTATGATTGGCTCATGCAATATAGAAACAGTGAAAAACCGAGTAAACACACAAACTACAGACATGCACATAGTAACATTATGTGTATATTATGTACCTGGAAAAACGGCAGATTTTTAATGGAATATCTGCATAAGCGTACAGAAGCCCATTATCACTCCCATCACTCCTGTGTGCCAATGGCCCTTTATCACTCCCATCACTCCTGTGTGCCAATGGCCCTTTATCACTCTCATCACTCCTGTGTGCCAATGGTCCTTTATCACTCTCATCACTCCTGTGTGCCAATGGCCCTTTATCACTCTCATCACTCCTGTGTGCCAATGGCCCTTTATCACTCTCATCACTCCTGTGTGCCAATGGCACGTTGTGTTCGCTGATCCAAGTTTAAGTTTAGTAAGCCCTTTTGCAATTATGTTACATGCAATTATGTTTTCCATGAAAATAGCTTAGTGACCTCAAACCTTTGAATGATATTATATATATATATATATATATATATATATATATATATAGTTACAGGTGATAATTTTTCCTTATATAAAGACTCAAACCTTAATCAGTCCTTGATTTCAAATTCATATGTCTCATGCATGTTTACATATATATATATATATATATATATATATATATATATATATATAATAAAATATACATATATATAATGGTTAAGAGCAGAGAGAGGAAGAATAGCGCAACAATGCTCTAGCAAAGAATCCCCAATTACTGTCATATTTTTTTCTCTATTTCATCTTGTTTGACACTTAAGAGCTATTAGCAAGGATTACGAGAACATTAGATTTCTGAGAGATTAGGTTATGCAGTTGATTCAAATCTACTTAATTCCATATATATAGAAAGTTAATTACCTCGGCCACATCATGCCATGTGTTCACTCTATAGTTTAGCAATTAGCTATGTGGCTGATTAAAAAGGTTCGTTAGTAGGGAGGTATGATAAATAATCTAGGCTGGGTTATTTTTCAGTGCTATTATAATTAGTATGGAATTCCCTCACAACTCTGCTCTTTCCCAGCATATATAAATACAGAATGATTGTCCGCACTTCCTTTTATCATGGATTCTATGATCAAAGCCCAGAAGCCTTGCATGAATACTGATATTTATATATTATTGCATTGTCTTTGGAAATCTACTTCTTGTCCAATTAGTTGAGATTTTGTTTTAATTTTAGTATGGAACATTAATGAAAATTTAAAAAAAGGTACTTTAAACATTCCTGTTTTAGTTATTTGATTCTCATTATAAAATAGGACAGTATTGGATACTTTCGTGGGAATTTTAATATATAACGCACGGTCTATTTAGCCGACACTGAATGTGGTCACTGTTAAATGATGATTAACAATCTAAATGTACCATTATGTGAACCTTAATTATGCATAATTTAAATAATAGACAGCTCCATCTGTGATGATAATAACTGTATTTATATTAATGCTATTTAAGCATCATGGTGCTCCTTTGGTCCTATCTTTGTCTACAAGAAGTTACTTGTGTTCCTTACATCAACCTTCAGTCTACCTTTTAAAAAATACCCAACTTAAGATCCTTGACTTCCGTCTTTGACTTCTTGTTTTAATAGTTACATTTTTTTTCCTTTTTCACCTTGTTTTTCAAGAACGACCCACGTTCCTCAGAAGACCAATTAATCAGGTTGTTTTGGAGGAAGAGGCGGTTGAATTCCGATGTCAGGTCCAGGGAGACCCACAGCCGACTGTCCGATGGAAAAAAGATGATGCTGATTTACCTAGAGGAAGGTGGGGGTTAACACTTGTCTCTTTGTTAGTATTCCAGACCATTATTATGTATACCAATGTCTTTCATTTCTTTTTTTTTTACTTTTCCTACAGAGATGTATTATATTATGACACAGAACAACCCCTTAAATATGGGTCCAATATGAGTATAAGCACGACACACCCCATAGCCATTGGTTAGCCAAGCAAGATGTTTTTATATATATATATTATTAATACTCATTACTAGTACTGACATGTATATACTCTTATCTGTACTATATAAAAAGCTTCACTAGCTATATATTGTGATATTTTTACATCATAAGTAAGTATAGTTTTATAACATGTCAACTGCCATTTTTATTAACAAATTAACCATTTTTTTCCGATTTCTTGGTAAATACTGGAAACAATTAATATTCATTAGTGATAGCTGGCCATTACCATAATAACTTAATGTTTGTGATGACGCATTCATATTCATATGGTGAAAAACGAATGTGTTTCGGTCCTATGTATATGTTTTTAGATCACTTGTTATAACAGAACTGCAGAATATGATAGCACCATATAAAATAATAAATATTAATAATTATGTTACCAAAACCTGTTTCTGTGCAATTCAGGCAGAGAAAAAAGAAAGCTTTTGTCCGCACAGTTCATATACACCAGAATTTAGGAGACAGGTGCATTGTTTTGCCTTTTTCTACATTTTTTTTTTCAAAATATTCTATTTAATAGTTTATTTTTATTAAAGCTAGTGGCAGAAGCTAAAATAAGTTAATACGTGTTAATCATTTTTCTACTCGGAAACTGCAGAGAACAGGTTTCATTAAGTAACAGTGTATTATGCTAAAAATGCAGTTAATTTGATTACCCCACAAAGGCTAACTCTGCTATACGCTTCTCATATGTATTGTATATTGATGGGAACATATCTAGAATCCAATAGAGCCCAGTCCAAAATCTATACCAGCACTGCCCCTTTGTTCCTGTACATTACAAGTCGGAAATGTACTTCTCATTTGGGAAAAAGGACTCGTTACAAGAAGGGATGCTCATTGTGGACACTAATGAATGTCACATGTTGAGTCAGCAGTCCACGGACATTGGCGTGACTGATGACCCTTATGGAGCCTGGATATGTCTCACAACTTCAGCTACGGGGCACTTCCAGTCAGGTGGCCCAGTTATAAAGCAGCCTAGATCACACTTAGAAGACACCATGCACAATGGGTACCATCCAGAAATGGAATACAGAAATGATTCAGTAAGGGAGTAAGCTCTTCTTAAAGCCCTTGTTACTCTAGACCCTAGTGGCTATATGTGGAACTGCAAGATAGTCACTCAATAAAAGATTCAGGCAGTGAACCCAAATCTTTAAATAAGAGCAGCCCAGGTGACAATTGCCCCTCTAGCCCATTAGCCAGACCCCTCTTGTATGGTACATACCTTGTTAAAGGTGTAGATCCCAAAACACACTTTAATAAGCATCATTTTTGGAATGAGAGTCCATTCAAAATAAGGTACAACACCCATGTCACAGGAGAATAAAACACAAGCAGAAAATTAGGAATTATATGGTACATTTTTGAACCTCACTTTTTGTGTTTGAGGTGCCACAGGCTTAAAGACTGCTGGCCTCAGATACTATCCCATTCATCAATATAAGAAAAAAATTCTAATAAAAGTAGCATAGGCATAGTTCTTGATCAGAACATGAGTTTAAAGAGACAGTAAACAAGGCTGGGGCATATGTGGCATTGGGTAGGGTCACCAATAAGCCCCCTTTTCCTCATGTTCCACTGAGCCCCCCAATAAATTAGTACTCTGAGAATCTAGCCCTAGTTAGTGTTTTCTGCTGCTTCTGTTGCAAGATTCCATCACAAAGCTCCAAACCGTCCATTTTATAAGGGCTACAAAATAAAAATCGATTTCTATAACGGTATACTAGCGAAGACATTCTGAAAGCGCGAAGGATTTATTATTTTATATGCTGGAAAGTGTATAAGGTATTTTACCTCGGCCGGGTTTTCATTTTCCTTATAACATAAATTATTATAGCAGAGAAAGATGTAGGCCTTAAGACAAACAATATCCATTAAAAATAACAATAAGAACACTCAAAAACAACATGTTCTGGTCTGTTAGAACATAAGACGTTTACAAGTATGCAGTGAAAAAATTCAGGCAACCATGTACCTGGTAATAAAAATAGTTTATATTCATTAAAAAATGGCACATAAACCCCAATCTAGCAATTATTAAAAATAACATCACTAAAAAAGTTATATTAAAGTATACCCAAAGTGGCACGTCTAATGAATTTAGATGATTTAACAGAGTGGGGGTATTATTTTAATAATGGAAGACACCATTTTATTTGGATTCTAATGAACGGATTTCAGTAAATTACATCGAAGTGTCATCTGTGGGATAAAACATGTTTTAGAGGGCAGCTGCATCCTGTAATTACCAGGCATGTTCGACTAAATCCGTTCTATTCGTTCAGTGAAGGGATTTTCAATTACAAGGGCAAATTTATGACACTGTAATAAGAATCTTAACCTTCTACGCAGAAGGCGAGCGCAGTGCCAGATTCTCATCAGATCAAGGGAAGGTTTGTTTCTGAAGACCAGGAAAATGCACTTGAGGTAGCTGACACGTGCGAGTCTGTGTGTTCTTTGGAGCCGAGCAGCTGGCTTTCTTTAGTAAATACATCTGTAATGAAATTGCATGTTCTACTTTAGTAAAAGCACTAAAAGACATTTTCTGATTGCATGAGAACTATGATTGGAAGAGGAAGTGCTAAATCGACCACTTGGAGAAAAAGTTGGCTCGCTCACATAGTAGTAATAGAAAATGGAAACTTTAAATTAAATTTCCTAAAATAAACTATGGAATGAGATTACACGAAGGAAGACGGCTGAGCTAAAAAAATGGACCTTCCAGTAATAACAATATTTTGTCACTTTTTGACATCTCATCAAATGCTTGGTGATATTGAGCAGTTGTTCGTACTTTAGGAAAGTAATGATGGTGACAGCCATTTGTTGATATATTACAGAGTTTGCATATCAAGTTTGGAAAATAGTTAGCTTTGAAGAACACAGTGTTTGGTTTTCAATTCTTTTTTGTTCTGTAAAAAGTGATCTAAAAATGCAGTAAAATCCCCAAATTGTACTTTTTTGAGTACATGCACACGGCAGGGCATCTCTTGGTTTGGTCCCACCCGATTATTTCCTTATACCCAAATGTTCTTAACATCGCAGATCTCTCTTCCCATGCATCCTAACCAATCTATGATGGGTACCAGGTCATGTTAGAAGGTGGTAGATAAATGGTAGAGCCCCCTATCAGAAGTGGTATACTCTAATACAGGGGAATTTAAACATGCATGGGATAGGCTATCCTTTACATCAGGATAAAAACAGGCTGGCTAGATGGGCCAAATGGTTCTGCTGTTAGATTGTATGTTACTATGTTTGCCAAAGATGGAGCTCTTCTTCCTATTGGTATATGATGTCCACCAAAGAGAGAAGCCAAGGGTCTTTGGCAAGAGAAGATATTACCAGGCTACCTTCAGATAACAATTAGGTAAAACTGTTCCATGGACTTTTTGGCTTTTATTAAGAGGCCTCCTACTTCACAATGGACCTGATGGCTACTTAAATTCTTTTACAGATGGGCTGTGTCTTAATATAACAAATAAGTGATTGATTAAAGCATGTAGGTCCGTCAAGCTGTCTAGGGGCTGTCGAAAAGCTCATATGGGTTTTCTCTGACTATTCTCAGAGATTTTACATTTTAATGTGTATATCCTAATTAAAGAACTTTAACATCTCTCTATATGTTATGCTGGGGAGCCTCTATTACTTTATTACCTGACCTTTTGGACAGTTACATAAGAATCTGAGAGATTTTTCCCATTTCTCATCTTATTATACCCCTTATCAAAGACATATTGACATTAATTTAGTAAGGAGCAGAGACAACCTGCCAAGATGGACTGGAGACATCTTCCCCAGTGGCTGCTCCGTACATGGTCCTTTCTTAAAGTTGTGTATCACACTATATTCTAATATTCTACACAATGTATTTTTAAAACCTTAGAGCACTAAAAGGTAGAATCACCTTGACCAATCCATGAAACTCTTTTCTTGTGGCTTGTTTCGGAATGAAATGTTATACTGCACATAGCTATTTGACAAAGTCAGTCCACAATAATGCATGATTTATCTCATTGGACTCCAGGGTACGACTGTGGTCATTGCTCCCCCCCTCTTAAAACACGGAAATGAGATATGTGTAATTGCTAGTTCAGTTAAAACAGTTTGAGCCACTTGGGTTTTATAGCTCGGAGAAGACATAGTATAAAATACTTTGAAGACATAAGACAGAACATTGACCGATTCCTTATTAAATTATTTGTTTTTATGTTAAATACATTTTGAAAATAACATAGCATAGTTATAGAACATAGAAACATAGAATTTGACTGCAAAAAAGAACCATTCGGCCCATCTAGTCTGCCAATTTTTCCTGAAGACCCAACCCTAATCAGTTCTTGGTCTTGTATTACATTCAGGAGCCATATGCCTAACCCATGCATTTTTAAACTCCCTCACTGTATTAGCCTCTAACACATCGGCTGGGGGTCTATTTTATTTATCTAGCACCATCTCAGGGAAGAAAAACCTAATCTAAGCCTCAAATCCTCTAGATCTACAATAATAGCTCTTGTTCTAGTGTTTCTCCTCCTTTGAAATAAACCTATAGCTTCTACTTTGTTAAATACCTTTATCTATTGATTCCATAGCTCTGACACTAAATAGTCTTATATATATAATGTTATACATTTCAAATGAGTGCTCTTGTTCAAGCTTACTGATTGCTTACCAATGAAGTTGGAACATTTTAGTAAATTTTGTAAATTTTTGTAAATATTGTAAATTTTATCCACGTGTTTTAGGACCATTCTAGTTCTCCCCCCCAACCCACACACATCCTTGATTTTGCGAGATAATACACCAGTTAACGTGATGAAAGTCATTCCATAATAGCTTCAGATAAAATGCGCAGTCCATTTTTTCTTATCTTAGTATGTGACATGTAATATTAACCCAGGCCGATCGGATATGACAGGAAAGACTTATACTGTGCGATTCTATTTAAGAGTTAGAAAAATAATTTTCGACGGTCGCATAGAAATAATGAGTACAATGTGTATCTGACCAACAGAACCTAATGTAATTTTCAGACTAGCTGAGAATCCAAAGACAATTCTCATAGACATATGTGGCTGGCAAAAAAAATCATAAATAACCACAAATACATTTGTAAATGAATTTGAACTTGTATAAATTTGAATCACATTTCTAATATTATTTTGGAAATCATTTTGAGGAAGCAGCAGGTGCTATTTATGTGTCAGATTCAGGTGTATTGTCACAATATGATATCTTAACATCCGTGGGTTAACAAAAAAATGCTGGAGCCCCCTGCAAGACTTATGGTTGGAGCCCAGAAGCCCCTCCTAAACACACATACAGTAACATACTAACACATACAATAACATACTAACACACACGCAAGCACTGACATACACACACACACACACACTGTAACATAATAACACGCAGAGTAACACACCCAGCTCTACCATTGTTGGCTGAGAAGAGGGGAGTCCAGTAGCATTTTTACACACATACCCTCACACACAGTAACATACTTACATACACGCACAATAACATACACAAGCATACTCACACTCAGTAACATAATTACACATACACAGTAACACACTTGGACACAGTAACAAACCTACATACACATACTATGCACAGTAACAGGGGGCTACAGGGGCCTCCATTATGCCAGTGCTTCTGATACCTTGGAAGTGGGATAGATTTATGTGGGGTGTGAGGCTAGCTCCAGAAAGCCATTAGAGGCAGGGGAAGTAAGTGGAAGTAGGAAGTGGACCTGATCAAATGCCACCCCCCTGCCCAGAAAAAGAAGAGATTGACCTGGAGACCCAGGGAAGTAGGGCTTCACTCGGAGAATCTGGGTCAAACCAAGAGAGTTCACCGCTATGTACATTGCTGAGATCCTATAGCATCAGTGTAAATAAAAGATCAATATGGATGTTGGAACCCATGAGCCAAATATTTCCATAAATGTCACAGGTCACTATAATGAATACAACTATGTAATAGTGTCTAGTAATAAAGTAATAAATTATGGAGGTTCTGACCCACCCACTACTGAATATTCCTCTCCTGTGGAAAAAAATATCTGAGATTCAAAAGTACAAGCAGTCGGTAGATTTAATTACTAATTTAAGTACTTACACTGTGGAAAGATGATAAAAGATGTGTTTTCCCAGTACTCAAAGGACACTTTATCGGGTATCCCCAGGCTTCTAATGAAATTTGTGGATTATACTTTATTACGTTACATTTATTTGTATAGCCCCAGCAGACTCCGTAGCGCTTTTACAATAGGGAGACAGCGAAATTTAACAATAATATTAAAGCCGACAACATACAATTACATGACAATAATATTAACACATCTAGAAGTGCCGGTGCAGACGGAGAAGAGGGCCCTGCCGCTCTCCTATTATCTTTAGAAATACATCAGGCCAACATCAAGAGTTCCTCTTCCGTATATCTAGTCCAATATATACCAAAGTATAATGTTCTAAATCTGAATTATGAGCTGAGAGCTCAATCTTCAATATAACAAAATGAAATTTAATCTTGAATATTATAGTCGATGATCTAAAGATGAAAACGATAGGAAACCTGTATGAACCTAAACCATTTCCTGCCTCGGCAATGGTGTCTTTTTTGGATGTTTTGT
This sequence comes from Spea bombifrons, assembly GCF_027358695.1. Lineage (NCBI taxonomy): Eukaryota > Metazoa > Chordata > Amphibia > Anura > Pelobatidae > Spea > Spea bombifrons. The sequence continues at coordinate 13,513,334 of NC_071088.1, forward strand.
TTTGCGTGTCTGAACAGATGGTAATGGTGTTTGTGCAATTTCATTTTCTGTTCTTTTCCACTCTTTTTTTTTTTTTTTTTTTGTCGTCAGAAGGCTTTTTCTCTCACTTTGTCACAGCTGGTAACCAATCAATCTCAATTCACGGTACAGTGATGATAGCGCATGTTGTCCAGGGGCCAAATCTGATTGGGTTGCATTTTTTTTTTCTCTCAGTGTTTCATATCCGAAAAAAAAATCAAAATAAAAAATGTGTGTGTGTGTATGGTGAAGACTGCCAACGTAGTATTGTACAACTGTCATTAATCAAGCATAGCCACAATGAATGCATTCATACAAGCCAATGGCTGCCAGATTCCTCGATCAAAATAGCCCAATTTATGTTAGTGTTTCCATATTACTACTGTTTTGTCATCTTTTCTGCTTCCAATTAGCGGCAGACTCCAAGCTCACACGCACAAATTTCATTTTGCTTGATTTCCAAAAAAAATGAAAAATCTTTTGAAATATCTCATTAATTGAACTCCTTAAGTCTGGAACAGCATAGGAAAATATGGCATTTTTCAACGATTTTACAAGCACCTTTGAGCAGCAGGCTAAGTAGGCTGTTCTATTAAACAAAGGGACTATTGAAATGTTTTCCGATAACATTGGAATACAAAACAGACTTTAGTATTCTTATAAACTTGCCCGAGGAGAGGCCGGCTGTTGTATAATAATGATACTTATTGCACAGAAAGAACTCTTGTTCTCTGTTCAGTTAGAAGATATAAAATATATTACCCTTTGTACTTTGATTTCTCACGCTTCCGAAGCAGCGTTCAAGGTGGTGAATAATGACTTTCTTCCTTACTGCTGCTATTAACCACTTGTGTACCAGAGAAGGTATATTGCGGTCAGACTGGTGTCCTCTCCCAGTATTTGAAGAACCAGAAGCAGTGACAAACTGTAGCAGGGAAGCTCTATCGCGGGAGTTAGATGTGTATTGTCAAACTTTTCTTTCGGGAAGTAAAATTGGTTTGGGCTGCTTTTTTTTCAGCCTCTGAATCCATTTGCTGTGGGTGAAATTTGTTAGGTGAGTTGGTTTCGGACATTGTGAAGGACCAGCCCCAATAAGCTTCTGCTGCAGGAAGAGCTTGGCTGGCCCTGTATAATGTATAGTTAAATCAGTCTCTACACACATTTAACTATCCATTATACAGGGCCAGACACATTGACAGACACAGGTCATTGTATGTCTTCCTTCTTTTCACATGTGCATTTCAGATGCTGTCTTTTCCTATGTTTTTATTGTAACGTATGATTCTCACAATCACTATTAGGTTCTCCAGACGCTATTGGCTTTCTTCCGATATCTGAGAACTTTTTCGGGTCTGACCCGCAGTGAAGCGCTGCTTCCTCAAGACTCTGATTCACTTTCTTCACATCCCACTTTGTACAAACCACCAACTATCTCCACCTACTTCCCGCCGGCTCAACTCTAATTGAGACTAACCCCGCCCTTATGTGTGGCTTACCCCACCCCCTGAATGAAGCCACACCCAGGAAAGGGGTGACACAAAATAAGAGAGCTCCGTGTATTTCTAGTCTGCGTGTAGAGGTCTATTATTATATATAGCGCCATCATATTCGGCAGCGCTGTTTAGTGGTCTATGTAGCTGCCTCCCACATCAACTGTGATGTCAACCAAAGGCAACTAATGGGACTTTGAAAAAGTTTTTTTTTTTAAATAAAAAAATATATATTTGTGACTTCTAGCTAATCCCCGCCTTAGTGAATATATGTATTATTAATAGCTATGGTTACCCAGGACATGAAGAGCACATCCAGCTGAAAGTATTTTTATTACTATATACTCAGATTATGAGCAAAGAAGCGAGATACTTATTTTTTATTCAGCAGTATACCATCTGTGCGAAATCATGAGGAGCACATGTGTTATTATATGGATTTATTCCTAAAAAAGAGAAAATAGAACAATACAATTTAATATTTAATAGAATCTCTTGGAGCTCAATTATTTCGGTCCTCTGTAGGGCTTTTCCGGAGACTAAGTTACCCTTTTACCCGGTATCTTTTAGTTTTCCTCTCATTACGTGCCGGACTTCACTCCGGATTACCTTCTCTGATGTCCCCAGAGCAGCTTTAGGATTAACAGCAACACTACTGCTCACTATTTGGGATGTGGATCATGCATTCCAGTATTCAACTTCAATGTTAGATTTAAAGGTGACAAGACATTAAAAAACATGGAAACAATCCAAAAAGTTGTATCAAGCGTTTTTTTTCTGTTTATATGGCAACAACCTATCAGTGCTTGCTTTTGTGTCACATGAACGTTCCTGGCAAACATTATACACGTGGCAAAAGTGTTCTTTAACATATTCCTGTAATCATTAAAAAAAAAAAATATATATATATATATATATATATATATATATATATATATATATATATAGACTACAATTCAAATTTTTCTGTTTCTAAGTTGTTTTTATGGAAAATAAATAAATTTCTAGCTGTAACTTAATTGTAAAAGTGTTCTAACGATCAATAAGCCTTTTCAACTTGGATTAGCGAACCCAACATGCCATTGGAACAGGAGTGATGGGAGTGATAAAGGGTCTCTGTACCTTGTGAATATCTTCCATTAGAAACTGTTTCCAGCTAAAATAGTCTTTTACAACATTAACCCCGTCTGCGCTGGATTTCTGATTAATTTCATGTTATTTTAATGGGCAAGATTTGCTTTTCTTTCAAAAACAAGGACATTTCTGAATGACCCCTAAATTTTAAACAGCAGTGTATATTGTTTACTTTTTTTGTTATTGATGATATTAATCCTTTGAGGTCAGGCAGAAGGAAACATGTAATCCGCTGCCAGCTTTCCTGATTAGATGAGGATAGTTTAATAAATATTTCATTTCAGTTACATTAGGTATTCAGTAAAACAGTCATTGATAACGGTGGCAAAAACAGCTTGTCCCCCCGGCTTAGAAAGCGAAAGATTTGTTCTTCTCCATTGACTATATTTTTGGAAGATTATCGCTGTTATTTACTCCTATACATGTTCGTGGTACCATATGACATCTATCTGCCCTCGAACTACAGACAATTTGTCGATCTTCATCTTGATATAGTGCTGAAGTTATAACCCTATTAACTAAGTATGCATTAAGAGGGCCTTCTTGTCCCGGCATAATACATACTAAAAGCAATGAGATGGGTCTTTATTCATTTTACCACATCTTGTTGTTTAGTAAATTCATCCCTAACTGCCCGTCAAGGTAATACACATCCTTCTGGCCTACGGATCTACAACAAGGTTCTTAGCGTGTCGTATTAAAATATGTTTGATCTTCTTAACCGTCATGGTAATAGTATGAACTGTAATATAGTATGAGGGCACATTCATGCCTTATGCAACAATTTCACCAATTAAAATTAATATTTAGTTCACGCAATGGCCAAGTGTTTACATTGTCCATTGTGGACCATTCCCAACCGTTTTGCCACCCAAAAGTCACCATGGTTGGCCCTTCATAGCTAAAGTCCCTGTGACATGTATTTCAATTCATAATAGATCACCCAAAAACTCAAACTCCATGGAGTGCATCTCATCTGAGAGCTGGTATTTTTTGGACAGTAAAAGGAAAAGAAAATAAGATACAAATGAGATAAAGCCAGGATTTGTCTCATATTTAATCATTTGAAATATGAAGAAAAATCTACATCAGCAAAGACCTTCATGTGGCCTAATGTGTTCGTTTGGAATTATTATTAACATTATTGGTTCAGTTTTTCCACTATTTTATCAGTGTGTTCTCACCATTTTTTGTTGTGTGATTAATAGGTATTTCTCCAGCTTGGACTAGATTTAAATCTTCATTGCGTATTCTTTTGCTATTTTGATCCAGATTTTGATATTACATTTTACTTTTCTTCCATTTGACCGTTTTTATTGACCTATGAAAATCATGCATAGGTTTCCACTCATACTACAAGATTCTGACATCACCCTTATATATTGTTTTATTGACCTATGGCACTTTTGTATGCTATGCAATCCCATATAAGAAATACATTCTTTCAATTATATGTAATACAGAACTAATGGGGCTGTAGATAAGCCCACATCAACGGGGGTTTTTTGTAGACCGGTTATAGTAAAGAAGAAACAAGAGATACATTTTATGCACCCATCTATTAATGCATAATACAAATATTATACAATGTAATGGCACATTTATCAACATTATATATCAATTGGTCTTGAAATATGAATAATTTTTTTTAGCCAGGCTTAGAAAATGTGATGTGGTTCCATAAAAGAACTAAAATGTTTATTCACGTGTAGCAATGATTAAACAGATTATAAAGTTAGAAAGCATAACAAAGTAATGCTTAGTGAGTAATATATCACGTACTATGTGTCAGCTATTGAGAACTGATCACCTCCATTTGTCATGTTGCCATATACCCTAGAACAAAGTGATATTATTAATAATGCTTGGATACATAGAAACCATAGCAGTACTAATTTTACGGCTTTAAGGTTTTTAACTAATGCACGGAGTAATAAAAATGTCATAGAGATTTATGCCCATGTGAAATTATTAAAGCCGAAAATTAATGGGGCTAACAAATAAATTCATGATAAATCTACGTGTTTGAGGTAGATGTGTTTTGCCGCTCAAGGCATCACTCGCATAACGATTTTACTTTTTATGTCCTGAAATTTAGATATGACATCAAAGACGACTACACCTTGCGAATAAAGAAGGCGCTCAGTGCCGACGAAGGAACATACACTTGTATTTCTGAGAATCGTGTTGGAAAAGTGGAAGCTTCAGCCACACTTACAGTAAGAGGTAGGTAGAACCTCTTTTCTGTTGAGAAGCACCAAGTAGGATGGTCCTTGAGATACTTTCCTCTTTAGGTGTCATTGTTCTGAGTGTAATGGTGCTGCGGAACCGAGTAGATGTTTAACCTACCATTCTCCTATTATGTAGTTTATATCAGCATTGTGGAACATGTAAGGCAATGAACCATGCCAAGGTACTTGACTTTAGAAGAAGCTCTAGGTGTGACTTCCATGCCTATCCAAATGTTCTATGTAGAGAGAGAGAGAGAGAGAGAGAAGAAGAGGGAGTTTGAGTTCTACAAAAAGCCAGACAGGGTATTTATGATAAGATGAAACAAACTGCTTTTATTCTCCGTTTCTGGAGAATGTTTTTACATGAAGTACATATCTAGACCGCATCTAGATCGTCATGGCTGCTTACTTCCAATAAGCACAGTAGAAGTTTACCGTAAACAAGATGAAATGCCTTCAATCCAGCCAGTTCTTTAAATCAGCCTGTGGTTATTAAAATAAGCATTTATTTAATATATATAAAACACAGCAAGCTCTTTAAGATCTATAAATTGAATATGGAAACATTCTATCAGTGTCTTAATAATCAATCATATGATTCGAAAGCCTTTTGGGAAGGGGCTTGAAAACAAGAAAATACATTAGGAATGTCTTCTGGAAACAGGCTTAATGGAGGTAAAAAACATCACAATAAAATAAGAAACTAAAACATATCCAATCGAATATACAACCGTACCAAGAGATTGTGAGAATATAAAAATATGTAACTTTAAAAAAATGTTTTCAAGATCCTAAAGATAGAGAAGCAGAAACACTTGATTACGGAAAGGTTTATAAAAGGTTTGATGCTGGAATGAATGTAAAATTCAATTTAAAGTGTTTTTGCATTCAATTCTGCTGGCTTTGGCAAGCCTTATTTTATTTATACTCGGGATAGCAACATTATTTCACAGTTTAGCGGTGCACGGTGGATGCTTTCATGCAAGATGTTATAAGGTTAATAAAAATGTTTTAGCATATTCTGATTTCTTTCTTTAAACATGGTGCCTGACATGTTCTGAGTCTATATATATATATATATATATATATATATATATATATATATATATATTATACAGTATAAAAGAGGGGGTTTTAATAAAATAAACTGTATTGAAGTTCAGGAGAATATTCCATGATGCTCCCTTTTACGTATTAGGTATCACAAAGGACAGAAAAGCTCATTATCCTTTTTACTGGTGGGATGATGAGGATGACAGGAGCTTTCTCCATCACGTGCGTTGATACAAATGCAGTAGCGGGTAAAGAGTAATACTGATCACTTGAGAAAATGTGCGGCCAATTTAGTCATGGATGGTTTGGACAGAGTTAATCCAAGATACCTATTCATCTTGCCCATAAACATTACATCTGTGCCCCCCATTTCAGTATCTTTGATCACATTCTCTAATGTGAAGGTGCATTGCAGAAGTTGGGCAAGTACCATAAGAAGTACACGCATGGTGATATTAAGAATACATACTCTGGAGTAGGTTTCCACAAATCCCAAACGCAATAACCATGAAAGGACAGGAGATTTTTCTATCCTGGCCTAAAACAAAGTTTTTCTATTGAGGTGTCTGTGCTCAATCCATGATATCCAAAAAATGGTATATGCCCTTGAGGTTTCAGTGAAATTCTTGTGATTTCTTACAACCAATTTCACCCTATGTGCCCTGTTTAAAATTCCAAGCAGAATAGCGAACTTGTATTTAAAAAATTGACTTTTCCCTGGGTCTGCAGGAAGGTTTCCTCTTTCTGCCGGCAGGGACGTGACATTTATCCATGTCCATTCCCATCCACTCCCCCTACTCCCTGCCCACTCAAGACCCATTTATGGATAGCCTTTCCTCCACGCATGACTAGTATTGCCCCTTGTGAAGACACTACCCAAGAAGAGGGTGAGAGCTAAGGGTAGCACCTTGGGAAATCCCTAGTTGTGCTCATTACAACATTACAATATGCACCTTGAACCCCAAGGGTATCCTAAAACTTAATTGGAGCTCCTTGACTACCTTGATGTATAGCTCCCATCTTAATAAGACTGGCCTTTAATCTGCTTTCCACTGACTGCTCTCAATAATCTATCACATTGAATTCTAAGAAATAAACAATAAATGTATAATAATAGATATCATATTATTATAATATTTTTCAGAATTTACCTTTTCATAGTTTGAGAACAAAATTCTTGTTTTGCATTGTGGTTCCCTGCTGTATATTATGGCACATGCCGAATGTACACCTGCAAAATAAAACGCTCAAACATCATATTAGATTATACCAACCTAGCCATTCTAGAAATATGCAAACATTTTACATTGGTTTAAACTAATATGATTCCCCTGCCACAACATAGGTATTGTTTTTCCCTTTAAGCTACCAGGTGGAAGGTGATCGTTCTGTTTAGAAGAGTACTTTGCATATTATTCCATACTTTTATGTCCCATTGGGCCACAGTAGGGTGAACTGTAAAAATAGTTTATGGCTTTATATTATCGCAGAAGCGGGATAATGGAGGCCTTTGTTGGTATGACAAGGTATGGTGGGGCTGAAAAAGAAAATAAGTCTATGGAAGTTATAACACAAAAGAATCCAACCACACTCTTCACAAATAACATAATGTTATAAATATTGTGGCATGTATAAGGATCTAATCCTCAAAACAGGGAAACTCCTGTAAAATTGTATACCTAGTCAATAACAAGAGTTCTACACTAGCCCTTATATAAAATATATTATTTTATTGTACAAAAATTAATACATAAAAAACATACAAAACATTAAATTATATAGACAACAGAGGTTTGTTAGGAAGATAATCAGAGCATATAGAGGAAATATGGTTATGTTACATAAAGTGTCTCGAGTGCATGTAAACCATCATGAAGATATAAAGGTGCTAAGTTATTCAAGTATAATTGTATCTTACTCTATATAGAGTGCACCTATCCATTTTATGGCTATGAAAAAGTATATACATGGTAAATATCGCTCACTATGAAGTTGACTTGCTTGATGGGGAAAACGCTTTGTCGGACTCAACGGTTTATTATATCAGATCCCACGCTGATTTTATGTCCTAGAAATGGTTTAATTCTTTTTGACTCCAGCCATGACACTGAGATTGCTTTTTATTTTCTGTACTGATCTAGTATGTCCCTCATTCTGAAAACATTGCTGCTTCTATCAAAATGGCAAAAAGCGTTTAAAGTGAAATGTCAATATTTGTCAATAGGCTGTAGACAATAGCATGAGAAAGAAAGGACTGTCTCGCTGGATTGGCAAAACCTCCATTGTGATCGATAAAAACTAGGCCTGGCTACAGTGTAGACTGTATATATCTCAAAAATATTAATTTTAAGTTAATTTTGTTTGTAACATTACACTTCACACATTCTGACTATCTTTTCTTTTAATTTCTTTTTTATGTTCTCTCACCTCCATTGTAATGTCTTCAGTTCGCCCTGTTGGTAAGTAACCATCCTTCTACTCAGCCTGGCATTTTGCAATGCGTCATTTCCATCCACATGCTTTATGATGGCTGTGCCATAAAAACAACATATTGCTTTGCAATAATTCTGATTATTATTTGCAGTGGTTGTGCATTCCATATATTCACTTTGTTAAATAATTGCCATAGCAGCATTTAGCCTGAAGTCCTATAAATCCACTTACTTTTGGTTTTTGTTTAATACCAAATGTGCTTTTCATCTGCTTTATTCGCTTAGCTTTTGCTGTGGTTGTGCCAAACTTTCACACTTGAATTCAAAGGTTGGGCCCTGATTCATGGGGTCTGCTCGCTAACTATTAATTAGCTGCAGAATTTGGCTTTTCAGGTTGAATCAAGTTTGTAGCTCTTTATTCACTATGATACGAGAATTGTGTTGTTAAATCCGTGAATTTACAACACATTACCTGGGAACGCTCTGGGTTTGACTGGGAGTTTCCGGGTTAAGCACTGTTTTCCTGGGTCTCCGAGTGACTTTCCTCATTCTATGGGGCAGAAGAGCAGAAATTAACCATGTCCACGTCTCCTGCCTTTCTCGTCCTGTTTAACCCTATCTGGGGCTAGTCCTGCCCTTGTCTACCCCTCCAAATGCTAGCCTTCCCTCCTCCTGTAGTTACTTCTTCAGAAGAGGGAGAGCTCTGGGTACTCTACCTTCTAAAGTTTCCAGGTATGGGCATTATAAAAAGCCACCCCTTGCTAATCTCTTCGCAAGACCGTGCTAAAAGCATAGTCATCCAAGTCATTCCTAGAGATGAAGCTCGCTGGGGTTGGCCGTTTGTAATGTAAGATGAAGTCAGCGAGATTAAATTGCAACTCTCCTGCCAACTCACTTTTTAGTGAATACACTCTTTTATTTACCAAGAGCTCTCTGTAATAATCTGTTCTCCTTACGACTGACACTGCATATAACTCCATAATCTCGTTTTTATTTCTATAGGATTAATTTGACGGGTTCTGGTTAAATTACATGATATTTTATTATCCAAATTAATTTTGACTTGGGGAAAAAATAAAATTCTTGCGTAAAGCAGCATGTCAGAGCTATTCACTTTTATTAGTCTTTTTCAGATTTAGTTAAGCCATTCTAATGTCAAGCAAATAAAAAAAGAGCAAGTGTTGGAATGTACCTGTTAACCATGGTAAAATAGATAAACAAACTGGGGTAAAGCATATATTTCCTGGCTATTTCCAATGCGTTTACAATTATTAATACATATTCTGTAGGTATTTTTTGGCAGACTTTTGTGCCTGGAGAGAGCATGTGAAAAATCAGCTGTCATGGGTCATATTGAGAAATAGCGGAAACCGTTGATTCTCCTTGAAAACATTCATGTCATGTTGTGCTGTAACTTATGTTACTCTGTGTGCTGTAATTATGAATACGTGGGGAATCTTGGGCTTTGACACAGTTTCTTCTTTTCAGTCTAACATCTCAGAATAATGCAAGATTCATTGCTTTATAGACTTTATATATCAAATAGCCTAGCGTTGGCTGCTTTCAATTCTTCAGTGACCTGATGCTTCTAGAACCTCCAAGTACAATGTAGAGATGGTAGCGGATGTCACTGCTATCTCTTCCATACACCTGCTTTACCTATTTAAAGACGAAGGGGTCATTTCCCACGAAAGATTGGCCCCTATCCCAGAAATTTAAGTCAGGACTATCTGGGTAGCTGCTCTTGTCAAATAGTACATTGTGACCAATAATTGAATGTGGTTATAAATACATGTTATTTCATTTAAAGTGGACATGTTACTGTCTGTCCTCATATCAAAGGAAACTTATCAAAGTTCTATCTAATTTTGATCTAATTAAGATCTTTTATCTAGCGACCTGGAGGCCACCGTTGTTGTCAGTCATGTCATCTTCTGGGTGACTTTCCCTTCTCAAACATCACACTGAGCTGATTCTTTATGACAATTCTCATCAGTGAGGGGGTCCAACCGAGTGATCAAAACAAGGCCATTCTATTGTTTCCTACAGGCAGTATGTAAAGGAGTCAGGGTATTTGTCTAGTAGATTGGGCTAATATAATAGAGCCTTAACACATACAGGTGGCTAATATGGGGCTGCCTGAAAACATTATATTATGCAAAAACCTAGCATTTAAAAAAAAAAGAAAATAGTCACTTTTTTGAAAATGTATTTTAATATGCTTTTAGTAATAGAAATGGGTGGAAATCCTCTTTAAATTGGCTAAATTTCCTCTATATTGTACATTCTTCTTATAAGAAATTCGCTTACTGTTGTGCTCTTTAACTATAACCAAAACAACAAAGACACAAACAGGTCTGACATTGTATAATTTGCTCAAACGATGAAATAATATATAATATACATCCACTTTAACGGAAGTTCCTTTTCCGGAATCATTTCCAGGCAGCTTTTAGCATCATTGAGTGCCTTAAGTGGACATGGAGGGGCTTTTTTGGGGAATGATCTGGACGGATTGTATGATAGCAGCGATACTTTTGGCGAGCTAATCAGTATTCTATGTCTTCTCCCCATTCAGGGACCAATAAGAATACCTCTTTTTGTTGATATGTCGACATTAATGGTATTAAGTCCACTTTTTCACCCCTCTGGTCCTGAAAGTCGAGGTATCTCTGACCCTTCAGAGACTCAAAGGTTAAAGCCAAATCATTTTGCAATCATACATCAAACATCATGCGCCCGGCAAATGTTTTTCCTCCCTGAATAAAATATGACTGGAATAAGGCCTTGGAAATGTATTTGTTTTAAGACTTTCAGCCCCAGGCCTATATGTTCCATCATGAATTAAATATTTCCTCAGGTAAACCATTTTCCGTCAAAGGATGTTTGCTTTTATAAATCATTATCTTCTCAAGCCTCATAGCTTGCTCTGATAAAATAAGACTTGTTTACTAGTGGGCATATACATTCACATAAAAGGTACTTTATTATGTGATCATAAAAACCTATTTTCAGCAAAGTTTACTTTACATACATGCGTTTCTCCTTGTGTCCCGTCTTTTAGAATGACAGTTATAGGTGGGATATCATAGCACAGCACAATTAAACGTTTTAACGATTTAAGATTTTAACGTCATAGCTTTACAAACCAGGATGGTTCTGAGATTTAATCTACTGTATATCTAGAATCCAAGTACTGCTTGCTTTCTAGGTCTTCTTAAAGACAGAAATGGCATTCCACCTGGGAAGGGTTAGATTTAAAGATTAGGGGCCACTGACTGATGTTTTATTCTGGCTTTTACCTGCAATTCCAAATAACGCCACCAGGGCGGCTAGAGTACAATAGTTTACTTATAGGATGAATCCTTCCCGTGTTCCCTTTATCTGTTATGTATTCTCTTTCTACTAATGTGTTTTGAATGGTTTTGAATAGTAAACATGGACATAGTGTCTTCCAAATGTGATTTTGGCTGTTTTACCACTGGTCCACCTGATTGCTCCTGGGCTAAATACCATACCAAATAAATCTCACCAAGAACGGACAGCCGCTTCATAGCGTATCCTACGGTGCCTCTCCGTTTGGGTTCTGTTAACAAACTTAACTCTACCAAAGCACAATTCTACGAATAGTGATGCAAACGGGCAAACATTTCATTGTTTTCTATATGTATTGGCTGTTTTGTCTTATATGTCGGGGTAACTACCAGTGATGTATTTAGCCTAGGGCAGCAGGTCATGGAGGGATAAAGGTAGATATGCCTCTGTTAACTGCACCAAATCGTATTCCTTTGTTCCATAGAACAGGAAAGAGTACAAACGCGTTGACACAGTGCATCTTCACACCTCCAGTTCTATATTTAAGACCTAAAAATGGTTTCGTATGGCTGTTGCCGACGGTGTAATGTCTTGCAGAGCCCTTTTTGATCTTGATCAGACAGCTCATAGATTTCTGCTCTCCTGCTTTTTCATTATTTCAAGGCGCAGAACTAACTCTTCTGAGTTAAAATACACATGATTTCACGATAAGTAGATAACAGATATTCGTCGGGTTCCTAATAGCTATAATATGTTGTTATTGATTGTTATGCGTATTTTAGATGTTGACAGACAGCATTTTAATTTGTTTTGTATAAGGTCATATTACTAATCAATCACTCTGTGAAGCTGACAGTGATACATTTTCACTGTTGAAAAGAATTGTTGAGTTGAGCTGCATTTAGGTACTCAGTTTAATACATTAATAATGGTGATATATTATTTACTTATTCTAAAATATTTATCAGGCATGACAAAACACACACACGGAACAAATGTATTATCAATAGCCTCCCATGCCTTTCCGCATGACTAAAAGCCCTCTCTCTTAAAACCGTCCCAAACCTACACGTTTACGAGAAGCAATAATGTGCTTTATAGAAGGCATTCTATTTTTTTTTTCTTTAAATTTTATATTATTTTATTATTTTGAAGATTTTTTTTTCTTCAAAACTATTTTATTTTATTAAAAGACGCATGCAAAACGTATTAGGATACCTTTTTGCTTGATTCCCTTTAGAGGTGATTTTTATTAGTAGTAGTATTTATGAATTCTGTAACATTTTCAGCTTTTAAAAACAGACCCTTTTTCCACATCACCAAATCCTTTAATGTCTGCACGCATTTGTGCTTCTATCTTGGCTTCTGAATACATTAGAAGTGAAGTGAATCAATTAAGGTTTTTTTTTCTCTTTTCTCGTGTTAATGTCTTGTAGACTCAATTGCAAAGGGATTCGCCGTAGTCTGGGTATTCGGGGAGGCTGGTCAGTAGGTTAATGTGGTATATTGCCTGTAGCGCGAATCCATAGAGAATAAGGATCCTAGTAGACCCATTTTAAGTTCTTTCTATATGGCTAATCTGAATTTAATGCTCATTCAGGTGCCAGAAGGCTGAAAAAATTCAGTCCATTGGAGGCTCTAAAAGGGTGAAACATATTTGGAGGCTGAAAAAAATAATTCAGACAAGTCATTCAAGTGAATTGAGAAAGCCATTTGCATTCCAACACTTCTCAATGCGTAACGTCCCTAAATGCTTCTTCATTATCTCCCATACCGCAGAAGGTTCTATTGTGCCTGCGCTAAAAGCGAGGCGATTAACCTTAAGGTCTTTAATGCCTTCGTCGTAAACCCCACCTCTCACATCGCCTCTGCTTCCCATTCATGTTCAACAACCTGATTTCCATACCGTCCTACTTGCCCTCAAACGCTACTATTAAAGTAACAGCGATTATGGATGACATTGATTGAAATCTGTGCTAAGGGGATGGAGCAACAAAGCATAATATACACAAAAAAAAAAGAAACAGAAATGCACTTTGCCTGTGTATCGCATAAAATGTTTTCAGGTTAATTAAAAAAAAATCATTAAATTCATATATATTGAGATATTTAAATGAAAGAATGAACATTTTTACATTATTTTGGTAAAATTCTTCCAAAAATGTAAAATTTTGTACAGAGAAAATGTGTTTAAATATTCCAAGCTTATGAACGTTTGGATTTATAACCTTCTGAGCAAAATGAAAATGAAAATCTAGTTTTTTTTATTATTTCATTACGTATATTACTTATGATTTGAATGTTATTGTAATAATATTGTTGATGAATGTATTCAGCGCTTTGTGTTTTATCTTTACAGCACCGCCTCAATTTGTTGTCCGGCCACGCGATCAGATAGTAGCTCAGGGTAGAACCGTCACATTCCCTTGCGAAACGAAAGGAAATCCTCAGCCAGCCGTGTTTTGGCAAAAAGAAGGAAGCCAGGCAAGTGGAAATCTAGAAACTCGCATTTTTTTTGTTGTCTTACACTTTCTGTTCATGTATGAAGGACGCATGGCATTGTGCACCAAATTTGACCCAAAAGTGTAAAAAAGTCGTGATGTTTTGCACAAGTGTTAACTGCTGTACTATCTATCATATGTTTTACGGAAAATGGGTCCACTATATATATATAGTATATATATAAATACACATACATACAGTATATAAAATATGGGATTAGTTTCAGAATTAAAAAACCAAAAAACAGGAATTCTAGCATTGAAACTGTCAATTTGGATAACAGTACATAAGACATATTTCCCATATGCCGTAGGTAAGCAACACCTCCACACCTTTAAAATTGTGTGGGGAAAAATACATAGATTGTGGGATGCTTCAGTTTTATATAGTTAGATCACTTGTTAGTAATTTATGCCCAACAGAAAAGAATAAGACCCAACTTTTGTGAAAATAAGCAAAGCAACCCCATCTTTGTATTAGTAAGAGAGTCATGTTTACGTGAAGTGGTTCTGTAGTGGCATACGTGAGTCTTCTAAAGTGGACATCTATCACTTCATAACAAAGAAAAGAGCTTCTAATTACAGGAGAACGTTATTTGCAGGATTAAAGTCATTTAGCCTAATTGAATAGCGTTAATACCCTATTTTATCCTCTTCCGTTGGTCGTATTTCAGGGGTAAAGCATTTTAAGGTGAATTGGTGTTCTTTGTCTTTAATTGAATGTTATTACCTTCTTATGACTGCATTTTTCTCGATTAATTACAACTTTGCAATTTAATTAACCACATCCCATAGGGTAAAATAGTGTTTTATACAGAGTAAGCACAAAAAGACTTCCGCGAGGTCATTAGCCGTATTGTTGTATGTTACTGTTACCGCTTTTGTCATCCTTGGAACGCAGCATTAATAATTTTAATAATGTTTACGGAGCAGTGAACACTTTTTTTGGAGTTTTATAAATAAATATAATACTTAAGTATCTCTACTCCTTTTTAACCCCTTAAGGACAATGGGCGGTCCCTAAACCCATTGAAAACAATGCATTTTGAGCCCGTAGATGTACGGGCTTTGTCATTAAGGGGGTTAAAAAAAAAACGACTATTATTATTATTATTAGCGCTATTATGATTTTGTATGCATATGTATGTTTGACCTACATGCTCCTGTTTGCTCTGATAATTTTAACTTGTTGACATGAAGATAAATGCTATTCTGTCCCATTGTCACCTTAAATGCTAATTACCAGCTGGTTCTTTTTTGGTGGTCGTTTGTCCCAGACAATTATTGTTATCAGTTCCATGAAATGCTTAATTTCACACCAGCTCCACGCCAATAATTATCTAGACCTCAACCAACTTGACGTTGTCTAGACGGAGCTTATTGGTGTATCCCGATATCCAAACATGCTAATTTTTGTCTTATAAAAACCAAAGCACTTATGTCCGGACTGTTGGATGGGCTCACAGTTCTGATTCTGTATCCAAGAACTGACACTACAGCCTTCACGTGGCGATCGTGAAACACATTGTAATTCCAATTGAACTGCATTAGCATCGTTACTGTCATATATTTTACCAATGTTCTCATTTAGAAATGACTCTGGAAATTGTATTAAGGGAAAGCTGGTTTATCCAACATGCTGAAAATAAAAATGTGACTCCGAATTTTATGTTCTGTCAAATTCTATCCATCTGTCATCTATCTTTCTACCAGGTTAGATACAAAAGAAAGTAAAAATTCAGCGCATACACAGCGAATACCATTCAGAAAAACACCTATCTGAGATATAAATATTGGGGGTTCCAAGAACCCCAAAATTGGCGAATCCTAACAAATTTTTCAAGGCTATATTACTTACCAAAGAGCTGAACCGGTGACACTGGATTGTGGATTGTATAGCACAGTGATTTCTATTACTATTATTATTATTATTAATATTATCTTTTATGTATATAGCCCCAACAATTTACGCAGCGCTTAATACAATACATATATTCAAGGGGTATGACAAGACGAGAATTGACAGACTAAAAACAAACCGATACATTAGGTGGAGAGAGCCCTGCTTGCAAATAATTGCAGTTTAAATATTTATAGCAAATGTATTGATTGACGTCATGCAATTTATTTATTTTTTATTAATTAATTAATATGGTCAGTGACAATGTTTGCATATTTTCATTTCATACTATTTTCTACAGAACTTACTTTTCCCAAATCAACCTCAGCAACCCAACAGCAGATATTCGGTGTCGCCGACTGGAGACTTAACCATCGCAAATATCCAGCGTTCCGACTCCGGCTACTACATTTGCCAGGCGCTGACTGTTGCCGGAAGCATACTGGCAAAGGCCCAGCTGGAAGTTACTGACGGTGGGTATGCATGCTTTCTGTCACTCTGAGCATCTCTCTGACCTGAAAACAGACTCAGCGAGAGCAACATGTCCCTTCTTGCCATAGCTGCTGGAAACGTTACGGTGACTGCACATTATATACAAAACAGATTAAACCGTGTCACTATAGTGTCCCCTAACATTTGGTATTTGTTTCTTAAATCTGTGCCAAGTTTCTGTTCTAACTCATAAGCCTTTTGGTTCATTTTTATGTGCTTTAAAATGAGGTCATCAATAACTAATATGGAAACATAACATATCATTTTTTCATCGGTTTTGTGTTATTATACATCAATCAATTATAGCTAATTAATTATTATCTTAGTCTAATGCTTTAATGGTCAATTGTGCCTCCCTCTTTTTTGGATGACATTACAGTATATAAATAATCAGATACACGTGAAAATGATTTGGTTTGCATGCTAATTCCGTTTTATACGCCATGAGATACATACGGTAGGTACCTGCAAACCCAATGGTGCAGAAGGCACTTAAATACTTAGAGGCCCACAAGGTAGCTCTATGATTCTGCCTCTTCTGTTAATGACTAATGCAGTTGTTTATTACCAGGCATTAGACACACAAGAGGGTCATCGATGTATTACTGGCTTATTTTTAGCAAGTGCTGACTTTGCGTTCACTTGTTATATCATTCACTGCTTATACTCAAGTGCCATGACATGCTTGGGGAAGGAGATATCTACACAAATAAAGGGATCCCAGTCATGTGTGCTAATGTTTGTCCTACGCAATGTCGAAATCCCTTTATTACACAACACACACACCTTTCAGCCTGCAGATACCTGACCCACGTACCATGCCATGGCATTTCGTGTACAGCTTGACATCACGGGATATTCTCCATAATATCTATGTGACGTCACTGGACATTTTACTCACATACGTGAATTACCCCATTCGGATATTGTGGGCCCAGAGCTGCCAGCAGTAGAATATGGACATTGGCCGGGACAGCTCATATGCCCAGTTGATGGTATTGTCCCACCAAATTTGGGGCAGTTGGCAGCTATGATTAGGTGATGTTAGTGTGAAACATGTAAGTTGATTGCTGATCCCTTGTGTACATTCAACAGTGAATTGTGTATTTCAGGGGTGTCCAACCTGCGGCCCTCCAGCTGCTGCAGGACTACATCTCCCATAATGCTCTTTCAGCTAAGGGGCTGGCTGAGGAGTATGGGAGATGTAGTCCTGCAGCAGCTGGAGGGCCGCAGGTTGGACACCCCTGGTGTATTCGGTGCAGGTTGCACATCTGGTATTTTTATGCCCGGCAAAGTGCAAGTTACCAAATTTCTAACAAATTTCCTTTAACAAATTCAGATTAAACACAGCAAGCTTTATGCATAAAATGAAATATTGCTTTGGGATTTCATTCTCAAGCCGCCAGCATTAAGAGCATTAAGTATTTTTGATAGATCAACGCATTGATATCATTATTGGATCCATCCCCTTTACTACAGGTGTGTATTTTTACTGCATTCCCTCGATGAACGAATTAAAAGAATTTTGAAGGTAATTTCTAGGTCTAGGTAGAAGCGCTAATTGCTTCTTTGTTTGGCCGATCGTCTATTTCCCCCCTGACAAAGTGATGCATTTTTACGCAATTGAAATTACCGCGCAGATTAAAAAGGTCTCCTCAATTAATGGAGAGGCGATATTTTTCAATATATCTGCCGGTGGCGTAGAGGTGACTCGGGGCAGTCGCTGTGATTGGAATAAATAGCAGAGATAAACATTGCCTGGTAGAACATTGAACCGTTAATGGTCGCACCTGCTGGCGTGCTGAAAATTTACTGCATGGAACAGAAGGGAGCGAGCGAGGTTCAAGGATAGTCGAGATGAGAAATTCTTAGCATTGAGAGGAAAAGACCGCAGCGTGTTTGTAACAGAATGAAAATGATTTTGTGACGGCGCAGTGTATGTCCGCGTGATATTCATATTACGACGCCGGAGAACATATGTATAATATTCATTTATTCTTTCTTTTTTTTTTTTTCATTTTTCACGACTCGAATATACTGTCCCCAGTAATTGCCTGCAGTGAGATTTGCATAAATATCCATATAATGTTCATTATCATCATTAAGTTGAATGCAATGGCCGTTTGTTTAGGTGCCACCAAGATAATGGGGTTTAACCTCTCGATGCTCTCACGTCCTGGGGAAGAATGAGTATTACAAATTCCTTTATAGTTATATCGCCATGATTTCATGCATTAGAAACGCAACAGGACTGTCCCATTATAATGTATAGATGAAACCTCTTTCATGCGCCTCTCGACATTCCTAATACCTAAAGATGGACACTTATGTTGTAGGGGGTGTGGTTAAGGGTGTGGCTAGGGGTGTGGCTAGGGGGCGGCTTTATCAATACTTTTTTTATGTGATCCTAGAAAAGCTAATTGTGAAGCAGAGGCATTTAGAAAGAGAGGATCGGAGTTTCGTTTGCAAATCTATTTCCCATTCAGCGTTTCTATTCACACTACTGGGGCTTTTAATGGTGCAGAACCCTGTGATATACTCATACCCAGCAAACAGTCCGAGCTTCTAGAAAAGAGGGGCATCAGGGGAGGAAAACGGGCATATAACTCTTACAGAGGGACACTAGGGTGTCATACTTCATACGTCCTATTTATTTATACGGTGTAATCAAACATATCCTCATCTTTTTTGTTTCGTTGAGTCCAAGTTGTTATTTGATGCGCTACTTTGTTTCTTTGAAGGAATGATGAGGTTAGAATTGTCCCACAGCCTTCCAGTGTTTCTGATACAATCATGCTGTATGGCTACAAGGCCCCTCATCTCATTCTGTGATCTGGCGTGTTAACCTGTCACCAAGACTGGCGTGCCAATGGCGTGGATGAGCCAGTCCTTGAAAACCCATGCGCAGACACTCAGCACTCCCAGCTAACAAATGATTATTATTATTATTTATTGTTTTATATTGTGCCATCAAATTCCATAGCGCTGTGGGTAGACAGGACAAATGTCGATGGGCAGTAAATAGGGTCTGCAGAAGGTTTATTTCACCGACCCCCCCCCCCAAAAAAAAAACAGACATTCTTGGCCTTTCTGACTAACCCTTCATTCCCCAAACTTTATTCACTATTTATTAAACTGCTTTTTATATGAAATCAATGTTTTGTGACCTTATTTCTTTTAGTTATATTTCAACTATATTTAAGTTTTGAAACCACATCACATGTTTAATTAGTAAAAGAAAATTACCTATGATTGAGCAGAATATGCGTATATGTTTCTAAACATACTTCCACCGATTGCAAGGTTAATCGAGGGAGATGCACATGTGTATTATGTTGCAAATGTATCTATTTTAAAGGGATATGGAACCCAAAGTGTACCTATTTGCTCCTAAATTAACACAGATTTATTGAAGATCATTTGGAATCAGAGGTGTAATTATTGACCAGTTAATGTCCTTTAGATGCAATATTTTGATTAGGAACCCCATACCCTTCCGATGCACCCATGACATCATTGCATAAAAGCTACTTTATTTTATATTATAGGACATTAGTGCAAGAGTTCAACATTGATTTAAGCTGCTGTTTTGCTGATGCAGGGAATTCAGAAACTAATTGATATAATTCTGTCCCTTTATCTGTGTGACCACTTCCCCATGATGTACATATATATATATAACTATATATATATATATATATATATATATAGTTGTGATTCCAGGGTTAATGACAATATGTTAAAGGAACCATTTAGTGCAGAATCCTCCCATGCATTTGCGCTGGAGAAATTTAACTACCATATGCATTAAAGAATAGAAATACTATAGAAGTACCTATAGTACAAGAAGTACCCTGGAACAATATGTTTCTCCTTGGGCATGCAAGGTTAGCTTAGACATATTTGTTTTCCAATATACATCCTTTACCTGCCATTATTGTCATCTATCTGATATTTTGGGTTATTTTCCCTGCTCAAACACCACACTGAGCCAATTCTGCATGGCAGTGCTAATGAAGTCAGTTGCAACATAGACATCCATTAGTCAGAGTGTACGAGTAGGTGATTAAGACTGAGCCATTCTATTGTTTACCATAGACAGTACGATAAGGAGTCAGGGTCTCTGTCTGTATAGATCACACAGCTAGGACACACACCGATGGCTAGTAGGCAGCCGTCTAGAAACATTATTATTCTAGCAAAAAGTTTGCATGTGATAAAGCTACAGAATGTCAGCCAAACAACCTGAAGGTTGGTCTAATAAGGATTTACTGGTCGTAGTTATGATGACAGAGCGGGGATTCACACCTCACTGGAATTTCTAAGTGTTCATTTAACCTTTCGGCCTCAGTGTCATGGAAACCTGTCCTAATCCTTCACCCATAACACCCTTGAAACGAAGAATCCTTTCTCGTTAAAATACTTTTAATCTGTTATTGATCCAACTCATTTGATGGCTTATAGGATACCCATTTAGGCTGTTAAAATGAATTGGATGTTTTATCCAGAAATATGCAAATATCAAGATATAAAACCCATAAACCTAATAGCCTGATTGATTCCTCTAAATGATGTCGGCACGAAACTTACATTAAACTCTGTGGAGTATATCATAAAGAAGAAAAGATAATTGAGGTTAACTTTTTTCCCTTTGAAATTTTGCCTTTTCAGCATTTGGCAGATTCATCAAATATCAATGATGTCAATGACAGAAATCAGAGATTTCCTTTGGTTGATTGTGTTTTTTTTTGTCTCCCCCAAAATTTCAAGGGAAATAACATTCTGTCATTATTTCAAATACACTCAATCTGAAACAAATGTTGCTTTTGTTTAAAAAAAATACCCACAATATATATATATTTATTTTTTTTTTAAATAACCCTTTAACAGATTTCTTCTTACCTTTATTATTTATTATCTTTACCAATAATCCTTATTTATAAATGCATTAAATACACATTTTTTCAGATGAAATAGACAAAATAGAATACTTTGTCATACAAATGTACTTAATTAAAATCATCTCCATAATGATTTGATATTACTGAGTTTTGTTTGTCAAATAAATGGTAACAGTAACTTTATCAGTACTGTTTACCTATAAATCCCCTTTTATAGGGGTATTCATCAATTGTGGCCTAGGCCAGCTAGTCTTAGGGGAGCAGGTCCAGGGGGCAGCGGTGCCTCTGTAGTAAAATGTGGGGGCAGATCACCGTCCTGGGCCATCGGGCCACCTGATGTAACTTCCACTGCTGAATGGGTCAGTTACATGGCATAAAGGATGGATAAAATAGGATGCAGTCACTTGTGCACCTTTAAGACACTGAGCGTCATAATCGATGGTGGCTGGGGCAGGCTTAGGGCAGACGTCCAACGGTAAATATGTCACCGAGTATACTAGAATTGGACCTGCAACTTGAAATTATAATATATATGATAATTATAATATTCACACGATATACATCTAATCATTCTTCTGTTTGTTGCAGTTTTAACAGACAGACCTCCGCCTATAATCCTACAAGGACCAGCCAATCAGACCCTGGCGGTGGATGGGACGGCACTCCTCAAGTGTAAAGCTACTGGAGAGCCGATGCCAGTTATCAGCTGGCTAAAAGAAGGATTTAATTTCATGGGAAGGGATACAAGACTGTCTATACTAGATCAAGGGACTCTACAAATCAAAGGTCTAAAGGTACGTATCTATCCGTCTATCCAGCCTAAATCTATCTTTTTACTTTTGTTTTTAAATTCTGCATATATCTGTTTACCTTGACTGCTTATTACCATTTAATATATTCTTCTGCCTTGTATGTAGTAATTTGTGCTGTGAGGAACCAATCAATAAATTAGATATAAATACATAAGAGAAAGGTGTTAACACTTTTTTTGGCTTTGCTTGTTATTCTTTTCAATGGACAACTACAGAAATATATTGCGCATGTAAACTAAGAGGTTAAAAAATTAATTGTCTCCTGTTTTTTTCTCGTGGCCTTTAATTATTAACTTTCCTTTGAACAAAAACAGAATTTATTTTTTTAAAAAAGTCAGCATTTCTTAAGTAAACAATTTAGCCTCCCACTCTATGGCGAAGGCAGGCGCTGACCACAAAGGTTAATGCATTTTTATTGTACTGTTGGATTAAATAGTCTGCTTGAATGGGTAAGATCCCCAGGAGCTGCTGGAAAAGCAGTAGGTGGAGGTGGAAACTCAGTGATCCCAAGCCATCTCTCAAAACGCAAATAGGCTTCTACACGGAATATTTTCATGTACCGGCTCAAGTGACGAACAAGATCACAATAGTATACAGGGATTATAAAGTTTGCACTTGAACTGTCCTGTTTACGGAGCATTGCAACCACACTGTGATTTAGCCAAAAATATGATTTGTATTCCTTCTACGGCAGATGTCTCAAATGATAGATATTTGATGATTGATTTTACCATACAGAATAAACCCTAATAGGAATTATTTAAGAGGTTAATAATACATGAATGTAAAAGAATACGAGTGAATTAATAACTCTTTTTCTGATTAATTTAGAAAGTTTTTAAAACACTACTGTGCTCCCTTACATAGATATTTTTTTTTGCCTTTCGCCACAATTTTTTTTAACTTTTCCAGTAGATGCCTAATTGTGCTGATGCCTAGTGTGCCCAGAAAGAAAATTATATCCTATGAAGACTTTAAGAAGAAATCACTATTTCAGTTAAAATGTGTACCTGCGAGTGGTCTTACTTGTAGAAAGGAGTCTGGTTCATTCTTAAAAGCTTCCACGGCATGTGGAAAATGGCCTTCACTATAGGCGTCCTCTTTGCCAAGATCTACCCTGACATAACTTCATTTCAGTCTTTTTTTTAATAATGGTATCAGAATCATTATTAAATGGACTTTTTAATTAGACCTTTGTGTTTTCATGTAGACTACAGACACTGGAACGTATACTTGCGTGGCAACAAGTTCAAGTGGAGAGACAACATGGAGTTCACTTTTGGAAGTAACAGGTAAACAATTGTAAAATATTTTACAGAAAATTCTATATCAATATGGCCGACCCCATTAGTAATGGTTTCCTTTTATCAATAACAGAATCTGGTGGAGCGGTTGTCAGCAAGAATTATGATCTAAATGACCTACCAGGACCACCATCAAAGCCTCAGGTTACCGATGTAACAAAAAATAGTGTTACTCTGTCATGGCAGCCAGGAACGCCGGGGCTCCTGCCCGCAACTTCCTATATAATCGAGGCGTTTAGGTAAGACATATGTTTCATGGGAGTTATTCTTGTGATTTATGTTACTGAGCAATATTTGTGTTTATACAGTAATAAGAAGGCTGTAGCCTCTACCTAACATGTTTTGAACAAGTTTTCATCTTTACAAAGGTGTTGGTTACATTACACAGCCAGCGGGTCACTAAAATGTCCCAATGTCAACCCACCAAGGGTGGTCTGTAAATGGTCCCTGTTGTCCTCTCTTTCCAAGTTCTGGATACATGCTCTGTCTTTTGTCTTCCCTCACCAGATATAGTTTTCTTCTTTTAATATTCAGATGGAGATAAATCTTAAATCAGACAATATTTCAATATGTTTAACATTAGAACAGTCACCTTTCAGAGGCATTAAAGAAGACTTCACGAAATAAAACAGATGTTCTTTTAGAAAGGGTGTTACAATAGCAACAAGTTCCTATCGTCAATGAATTCCTCATGAGATAAAACTACATTTCTTAAGGTTAAAATGCCACTAATATAGGACAAATCACCCCAACTCTAGCCCTTGACATCCAGATTGTTTAATTTTGACTATACATGCCATCAAATAAATAGTAATATTAGCCTATTAAATAATACATTTGAAAACAAACATATTTTTCAATCCCAATATGTCCCTTTGACCATGAAATTCCAAAATCTGTTGTGCGTGAATGTTTTTCCATTAAATAATTAAAACTGTTTGCGTTTCATTTCTTGCAGTCAGTCTGTTAGCAATAGTTGGCAAACTGTAGCGAATCATGTAAAGACCACGCTACATACTGTGAAAGGACTTCGGCCAAACACAATATATCTCTTTATGGTGAGGGCTATCAACGCCGAAGGCCTAAGCGATCCAAGTCCAATGTCAGATCCAGTCAGGACACAAGGTAACTTTGCTTTGTTAAAGTGCATGGCTCCTTTGCTGAAATAACAAAATGCGAGTAATAATCTGTGGTTTTTGTTGATAAATATTGTCAAAAATGTCTGGAAAAGAAAAAGTAATATTAGCAGTTATATCTTTATTAAATGTTGCAACTATTCACTATGTGGATTGTGAAGCAATAAGTGGCCAGATGTTGGTTATCTTTAGAAATGGATAGTCTACAAGATGGTAGGTAATGATTGAGCCAGGATATGAAGGGACTATTTAGAGAAAAGGGAAGATCAAGTAGACAAGGAGATGACTGTGCCTCTGGGGGTAGTAGGTACCTGGTAAAAGCAGATCTGGACAGCAGTGTCTTCGTCAGGTAACTTTTAGGGGGATAAATTATGTTTTTCTTAATTGGTGAGTAACACTGGTGGAAAAAGATTGGAGGAAGGAATGGGTATGGCAAGGAATTCCATGAGATAGTAGGAGGAACAGTCATGGAGATCATTGATAGTAGATAAGAGTATTTTATTGTGTGGTTGGTCCACAACACATAAATGTTAAGTGTTTGCTTACTTACCACTCAATTGGCATGGCAAGCTGCCTAGATTGTATCTACAAACTGACATTCAGGCTCTACTCTTCCCAACTAGTTGGCAAATCCAAAGCCACCTTAAACTGAATTTTTATAACTTTTTCTTGAGTTACAGTCAGTAATTACTAAAGAATAATAAAAGCAGACTTAATTCTTCCAGAGTTAGCGTCCCCTTTAATGCTACCGTTCATTGATTATTCAATTAATTAAAATAGAATAATCACCTGAAGCAGGCAACTTTTAAGTACCTAAACTAATTTTCTCAGAAAATTCTTGTTTGTCATTTACAATATTACCCATCATTATTTATTAGGGCGCTTAATCAAGGTGCCAGTTGTCTGATAACACAGACAAGAGCCAGGTCACGATTGAGCAATTTTGGTAATTAAAAGTGTTTGAGCATATAAGAGATCCTTCACTAGTACAAGTAGCTCCTGAACTGAATGCAGGTGTACCGGGTTCTGTTTTTGTGCAAATTACACTTTGAACATGAATAATTGTTGAATGAAAAGACTTTTACTATAGAACATTAAAATGCTTAAGTCGTCTTCCGCAGTTACAAGTTTCTGAGGATTTTTGCAATTAGTATTTTTTATGTATTCTTGTAAAATGACTTCCATGTGTTATGTCAATAATCAGTCTTTTTATGTTGCAAAACTTAAGTACATCCATTTTTCTACACTACGTTGGGTCCAGTCTGTCCAAAAAATGCTTTTTTTTTTTTTTTACATATTTTAAATGTCTTCCAAGAAAAGCAATGTCTTCATAAAGACTACTTTGCTACAGCGTTTAGTACTAGACTTCTTACACCACGTCAAATCCTGCACCTGCCTCTTACCCAACACTTCACCTTCATCAGCCTCAGAACTTAAAGTATATACAGAAAATACAAGTTCTAAGATGGTCTTTAAAAATGAGCAATATTTCAAAGTTTGGGTCGGGTTTAGTGAATACGAGCCACTATACTTATTTATAGAATACCAGCATAGATGGCAGCGTTGTTGCACAAGTAAAGGTAAAAAACTAACATTAACATTAAAATTGCCATTCATTTACACTCACTCACATTCAACAGCACTGGCAACAACTCTCAACAACTCTTTAAACTTGGACCCTGTACTAGATTAATTAAATTAGTGCAAAGTGCAAAGTTCTTAAGTTTGGTGTTAAATCTTTTGTTTCGCCAGATATAAGCCCACCTGTGCAAGGAGTAGACCATCGGCAGGTTCAGAAGGAGCTGGGAGATGTTATTGTTCGCTTGCACAGCCCTGTTGTGTTAACACCAACTACCATTCAGGTCACCTGGACGGTAAGGCAAACTAACAGCTAATTATAATATTATTTTCACTATGTTTAAATAAATAGGAATTGGATGGGAAAAAAATGTTACTCCATTAGATTATCTGATATTGCTAGTTTATTCATGGACTACTTTTGAAAAAAATAGATATTTTCTGTAAAATTACCATTATCTTGATAAGCATACTTAAAAAAAATAATAAAAAATGTTTGTACTGTAGCCTTTTGAAAAATGACCTAGGTTGTTTTTTTTTTTCCTTTAATTTTGGCTGAAATAGGAGCATGCGTAAAAAAACAACAACAACAAAAAATCAATCAGATATAACAATAAGTAATAGTTTTCCTTATTGACCATTTTTACTTCCTGCGCCCATTTACATTTTTTTAGTCTGATTCACATTATAAAAGGGTAACATCAAAATACAGTTCTAGTACGTACATGAAGCCAATGGGACTGACAGAGTTAAGTTATAGATCCATAAAAAAAAAAAATACTACCTACTTATAAGGACCTGATCATTCAGGATTTTCTCCAGTAAGGACTTTCGTATGCTAAAAATACCAGGGGCAATTAAAACAGTGTCTTCCAGACAAGAGTGAGCAGAAGATATATCGTTAAAGCAAAATCTCTGAATATATTACTCCATTTGTGGTATGGATTCCTTACACAAAAATACCCACGGCTGTAGAATTTTCACACTTTTTTTATGATGAGCATTATCATAAAAAATATAGTATTTCAAGCTAAAGAAGTCGTTACAAAAGCATTTACAAAGACATCTGTGGCTGCAGACCTAAAACTAATTCTCTCTCGTAGAAGTCTATTGCCCTGGTATTGTTAAGCATTTGATACGGTACCTAAATCCAAAAAGCAGAGAGGTGCAGTAAGTGGAGAGCAGGCATCTTCAGGTCTGAGGTCAAACCCAGACAAACAACCGTTAATACAGCGACACAAAACACATTTGGCAGACAACATGTTCCGTGTCGTCTATCCACGTTAGTCTAGAACACATTTATCAGAATGACTGATTAGAAAACCAATAGATGGGACATAGAATCAGGTCATGGCGGAAAGAGTCCACTCCAACTGTAGAATTGCAAATAAAACAAATAAAAACATTGTTACCCCAAAAATACAAAAATAAAAGCATTCTTGGGCATTCTTGGTAAAGTAAGTTAGATTAGGCATATTGAAAAAAAAAATATTTGTCCATAAAACATTTAATTAAACAAGCATGAATATGAACAATTTCCCCTGATTTATAGAGTCCCTGAGAAACATCTGTTTAATGTTCCTCCTACAAACACAGCTTGTTTCTATCGGTATTACAAGGCCATTTTTATGAGTTATATCTATATCTGAGCATCAATCTGCGAGCATTCAGAAATGTGGGTGTTACAAAAAAAGAACTCTGTTGAAAGTTAATCTTATGTTGTTTTCCTACACCGACTGATCTACCATCGGGGTGGAACACCTTGGGCCATATTTATCAATTCAGAATCGAGAGCATTTCTGAAACAAAGTGCTCATTATAGAGCAAGCACTATGGCAACCAATGTGTTTTTTGTCTGCAGGTTCTAGATGTTCCAAACTTAGCATTTAGAACCACAGCACTTCCTTAACGCACATACACTGCTGTTTAATATGATGATGCTAAATAATAATAGTAATAATAATAATAATAGTTATTATTAATGCATACGTGGCTATAAAATACATGATATATTGATTTTTTTATTTTAAAAATATGCTTTCAAAATGTAAAACATTAGGTAATATTAGATATTAGGTATTAGGTAATATTAGGTAACTATTAGGTAATATGGAAATTCCATCATGCTGACTACATATGCATAACCATAACTGAATAAGTAATTTTAATGATTTTATCCAAGCAAGATTTAAAACACTGTGTTGTTAGTTTTTTAGCCGTGCTATGTCAAGTCATTTTAAGTAGGACAGCTATATAGATGTAATGACATTTATCTCATGGGTATTCCTTGTTTTGTTTATTTCAAAATCCAGTTTAAAATGCTAAGTCAACAGATGACAATGATTTGCAATGAATTGCTTCCTAAGGCTTAAAAATGATTGACTTTGTACCTTAAAAAAAAACTTAGAAGTGTGACTGTAAGTGTAATTCCGCATTTTCCTCATCACGTTTCTTGTTAAAGATGATTCTTCTCTGGCAGGTGAGCTCTGGTCTCAAGTAGGCTTGGATGTGAACAAAAAGAACCTCACATGCACATATCATCCTCCGAGCTACCTTTTGTGGCAATGATTCCAAAGCTCTAATGAGTCTCAAGTGGCTTGTTATTTTCAAACAGAAAGCCTTATACCGCCTTTAACTCTTCATTATCCATGTGTAGGGATGACTTCCTTTTAAATCCTAAAAAGCAGAAATACTTCAAAATTCTTCCGCTTCTCCGGCCTTTGTTCATCTAACAAAATGTGAATGCTTTGTTATTTAGGACCGACGTCATAATCCTGTTTCGTGATCAACATATTTAAAGTTACTAAGAAAAATGTCAGTTAACAATTAACAACAGAAATGGATGGATGGATGGATAGATAGATAGATAGATAGGTGGATAGATAGATAGATAGATAGATAGATAGATAGATAGATAGATAGATAGATAGATAGATAGATAGATAGAAAGGTGGATAGATGGATGGATGGGTGGATAGATGGGTGGATGGATATGTGGATGGATAGATGGATGGATAGATAGATAGATGGGTGGGTGGATGGGTGGATAGATGGGTGGATGGATAGGTGGATAGATGGGTGGATGGATGGGTGGATAGATGGGTGGATGGATGGGTGGATAGATGGGTGGATGGATGGGTGGATAGATGGGTGGATGGATAGGTGGATAGATGGGTGGATGGATGGGTGGATAGATGGGTGGATGGATGGGTGGATAGATGGGTGGATGGATAGATGGGTGGATGGATGGGTGGATAGATGGGTGGATGGATAGGTGGATAGATGGGTGGATGGATAGGTGGATAGATGGGTGGATGGATGGATGGGTGGATGGATGGATGGGTGGATGGATGGGTGGATAGATGAATGACTGCCTTTTCCATAAACATGTAGGCTGTTGACTGCTTTGCTATATACTAGTCATTTAGTCATTTGCTTTTCATAGCTACGTTCGATAGTAAAAGCTATATAAACTACTTTTGTTTATTCAAAAATCTCGTATGTTGTAAAAAAAAAAATCTCTAACAGATGGCTTTTTAAAATATTGCCTTTTACTTAAATTGTAACTCACCGCAAAATTCAGTTCGGAATGAATTTAGTCAAGTATCTACACCTCACAAAATTGAAAACAGACGCTTTATTTATAAAAATAAAAGTTTATATTAAACGTTCATACCCGGTGCGCCCAGTTTGAAGAGTATATAAAAAAAACGACTTCTTCAGTTTTGTTTTCTCGTACTTTATTTCTTGTACCATCTAAAAATGTCTTTAATACTTATAATATGGAATATGTTAGTATATAAAACAGCATACCATCACACATCCTTTAAGTACTATTAATAGAATTAATAGAATTTAAAACACATTACTGGGGGTTTAGTCGCAATATACGGCAATTTATTGCTTACAGCAAAGCACTCTATTTTTATTTCTTCCAGTCAAGATGTATTTATATTGAAGAAGAATCTCCTTTTCACTTTAACTTCAATTTTTCACTATAATTAATAAGGTTCGTCCTAATGATGCTTAACGTAATTTACTTTTCAGGTTGACCGTCAGTCTCAGTTCATCCAAGGATACAGGGTAATGTACCGACAAACATCAGGTCCGCAAACTCCATCTGTATGGCAGAACTTAGAAGTCAAAGTGCCGGCTGAGCGCACAGCTGTAATAGCCAACCTGAAAAAAGGAGTTGCTTATGAGATTAAGGTCCGACCTTATTTCAATGAATTCCAAGGGATGGACAGTGAGCCGAAGTCGGCACGGACTACAGAAGAAGGTCAGTAAAGCTTTGGACCAGAGGTGTCCATCTTGGTTTCCAAGCATTGCAGGGCTTCCAGAGTTTTAATCAAAATGTTAGCAGCATCACAAAGCTATAGTGTATCTCCATCCTAAGGACCAGATGTTCTGTATCCCATTTATATAATGAGTTTTGCATCCGTCTCATGGGTACTACCCGCTATATAGAATTCAATGATTAAAACAAAATTAAGAACATATATTACTGTCAATGGCATATTCATATTTTGTACAACTTGGGTATATGCTACAATTATTTTGGCACGTTCTGATGAAATTCCATGAAGGAGTTACTAGTGTCTCCTTTATCAAGTTGACCTTTTCTTCTCTTTATTCCCATTTTTTTCAATTCCCTGGTAAACTTCACTTGAAAAAAGTTAAGGAAAATATGTAGCTTTAGCTTTTCTATGAAGTGCTCAAGAACTGGCATTTATAGCCTCGCGATACAGCTAGTCTAGCTGCAATTTCATACATTAAAGGGTACAGCATGTGTTGCGAAACCTGCAATATTGGCCAAGCTGTATATATTTTTTTGGCCTCAAGTTATGTGAAAATCCCACGTCTTGATCTGTAATTCGGATTATTGTAACCTTTAGCTACCCTACCTTATGCCATTGCCAACTGGAGTCAGTGATAAATAATTCTGTCAACTGTCAAATGTCATCATAACTCGTAGAAAAATGAAATCTCTCAGTTTTCAGAATTTGACGATTTTGTATTTATAGCAAAAAAATATGTACTTTTCCTATCTTTTATAGTTATATTTGGTCCTGATTAAAATATGTGTTTTGGAATTTTAAATTCTTTATTTAAAAAGTCACCAAAGTGAGTTGCCGAGAATGCTCCCTCTAAGGTGATCTTTTCAGGAGGTCACCAGCATGAGCGTCTGCAAGATTTATTTTTTCAAGAGGGGCAAAATATCCTCCCCACCTCCCCCCCCCTCTCCCACCCCAATTACTTCTTACCCCTCCCCAATGCCTACATTTGTCAGCTCAGTAGAGGGGTTTCCTGGTGGGAGGCAAACGTTACCCCTTAATAGGAAACAAATATATGACTATGATAGTAGTAGCAGCTAACAGAGCAGCATGTACCCGCGCATACATCTGGATGTCACCTCTTACTTTACACTGCCAATGTGAAAAAAAGGTTACATGTTTAACAAAGTGGCACGGGTGCATCATAAAAGTATGTGTTTTTCAAGCAGAAATGATGATAATATGAGCTAATCAAAAATAGGACACCTTTTTGCAACAATTAATTGTGCCAGCCAAGACCATCCTGCAGGAGAAGCTCATTGAGGATGGGTCTTCATAATATAACATGGGGTCAAGAAGCTGAAGCCACAACTCTTCTGCAATCTCACCTGCCAGCTCTCCTCTTAGTAAATAGACCCCCTGGATACAAGAAAACACATAAAACATATAAAATTTCCGTCCAGTCTCATTTCAGAATGTTCTCCTTGTCAGTGGTGGCTTTATCCCTAAGAAATAAGTTGTGAGGCCATCCCAAAGCTTCTTTGCTTATATTCCCCAAAATAAATATTTATCTTCTATGTCGATCTTATATAAATGTTTGTGGGAAACCCCCATAAAACGTTATTCATGGCTTCCACGACTGTATCTAAATAGTCACATCAATTCCAATGTACCTAGCTACTAGGCACCTAGTTAAAATTTATGATTGGGAAAAAAAAATGCCATTGGGACATTTCCCCTGGCTCTCGGAACTATATTAATCAGGATCCTTATAGAATGGTCAGCAACTACCGTAGCCTGTTAAATGTATTATTACCTGTAATAGGACGATAAACATAATTGCACTTCACACATCATTAAAATGAAGCCTCATCAGGCATAGGATAATCCACCTATTCACATTTAACTCCCTAAATTTGAAGACCCATTTGTATACAATGCTCCAGCTGTCACGAGCTACAATTCATTTTGTATAGTAAGGACATTTAGCAGCAAAAGACAACATTAGCCTAATTAATTTAATTAATTTATAAAGAAACAATATAATTAGGAAATAAATGCTTAGGCTAGCAGGAATAAATTGCTGCCAATCTGCTGCTGTGCTATTGGACTCGGCAACCATTGGCAATAAAAGTCTAAACAAGGCTATTAGGAAGACTCCCACAAATCCTCTTTTATAACCTCAAAGGATTGACATGATTTTGGATCTAGATTTCTCCTTTTCCCTACGGTACTTTGTGTGCGCACAACAGCTCCCATCATGCTCAGCCATGTATGAGAATGCCTACTGAAGTCTTTGAGTCAAGCACAAGGTAAGGTAACGCTACAAATGTGGCAGACTAACATTTCCATCATCGTTTGCCGGCAAGTGGCCTGGCTGAGCATAATAGGAGCCAGTGTTAGTTACAGAAGGTGAAAATCGACCATTATTAGTTAATCAACAAACATAATAAAAAATGTATATTTATCCCCAAATTAACAACGGTACAAAAACAATACCCATTCTAGCCACTAAGTGAATTTACTTAATTCAGGTTATAACTAATACAGGTGGGATAAATGCGTGAAGCGATTGTTATACATTACCTAGATCAGTTCAGACTTATATTTGTTTTTAGTATATTTTTAATGCTTTTTGGTAAAACAGTATATAGATGTGCTGTATCAAGCAGTGTTTATACCGTGCCAAAACACACTAGCAGATAATAGCTCACCAGGAGCTGTCGACGTTTCTATCCGGTCAAATAAAAAAAAGCAATCGCAAACCCCCCCCTCAAAATGGCCTCAAATTAAAAAAAACAAGTACGATATGAACACATCAGAGATAGCTGACACATTCCAAAGAGAGGCCGCCATCTTTGGATTATTTTTTATATTAGAATGCTACTTCAAAGGCCACCATCCAAAAATTAATTTCTCCAGAGTTAGACTTTTTATCTGGAGCAGACATTTGTCACCATATACTTGGCATTCATCTCCCACCTCTTTGGCCTTGTGAACGTAACGAATGGCATTCACTTTCCCCGCGTAGGAGAAAGATGAGCAGCAATTTGGGTCCTTCAACATCTGTGGAAGGAAGCTCAGTGCTGGAATAATTGACCTGTCAGCTATCGGGCCTGGTGTCTCCACAAACCGCCAACAAGGGAAATGAGAAAAGGTTTTAAAAAATGGCCTTTTCCAATGGGACCTATTTAATAACTGCTGCATCCCCGAGACAAGTGGTTTAATGTATATTTCCTGTTGAGCTCGCGAAAAGATTTAAAACCCCCAGAGAGGGCTTTTTCGTGGCATATTTTCTAAATATCTTCTGTGACATTTTTAAGCTGTTGTATAAATAATAGATAAATTAATATGAGGGTCCAAAAGAAACTGAGTTCAGATGAGGTCTGTGCTGGTTTATTTTTTCCAGGTTACCTTGGCCTTTCATCTGCTTGTTTTTTGTTTTTTTTGACCAGTCGATAGTCTGTTTTATTTCATCTGCTACAAGATTTATGTTTACGGTTGTCAGACATGCATTTTATTTATCACACCTACGATATACATCAAAGAATTCTGCCATCGGGAACATATGTATTTATTTTTGACAAACATCCAATTTATATGAGGATTGTAACCAACGGTAACGAACATTTATTCCTGCATAAGAGTGAGAACACCATGTGGAACAAATTAGCATGCCTCCCAAGTCCCTCCAAGCCCAGCTGTCCTGGGTAGCTGCCCCACAGTCCCCCCTTTATAGACAGATGGGATCATGGGTCAGTTTCTCTGATCTGCCCTGACTGAGCTGTAAATATGAATGGAGGTCTGTATTGTTGTAAACACAGACCTCCATCATGGCTACTTCACCACGCTCTGCAGTTGAGCGCCACAAGGTGGCCTGTCGGGCATGGTGGGCAGATGGTCATTCCTCCAGCCCCAGTCCAGGCGAATGTCGTTAGTAGTTCCTCTCGCTGTTTGTATATATGTCTCAGATTTAATAAGGATTTATTTTTGTGGAAATTTTTTCTAAAGCAGCACTCAAAAAGCTGGCCCTTTCCACCCTTTCAGTACTTTCGTATCTCTGTTATAATACAGCGGTCAAAAAGAAAATTCCAATTGTTTTTTTTTTCTTTTTTTTTTAGTTCTCAAATAAAAAATTTGTATAACGTTATTAAATCTTTCACAGCACACACAAAGTCTGACACCTGTTGATCCACAGCTTGATAAAATTGGCCTTTTTTTCTATAACATTTTTCGCTGGTTTCTTGGCAAAAAAAAGTGACATGATAAATATTCTGCTGTTCTCACCCTTTTGATGTCTTTCCCTTTGGCTAAGCTTCCGTGTTGGAAGATTGTGGCAGAATATCTCACACATTAACGAGTGCTACAATTTTGGGTCTATATATATATATATATATATATAGCCAAGTATATACTCCAGGCATCTGTCCTTTTTTGCTTCTTATAGAAATTGCGCAGGTGTGTAATTAAATGTCTGGTAATCACTTCAGTCTTTCAGAATATGAGTACTTGAAGTGGAATTATAAAGCTGATGAAAGAGGAAAATTGAGCAAGTGCATAGAAAATGTTGATAAAAAACATTTATTTGAGGAAATCCATAGGTCAATGCTAGAGCTTAGATATGATGAATAAAATGTTTTATCCCCTTGCACACGGATCCCATCCACACACTCCGTATTGAAACAGGAGATGTATACATTAGAACAGCTGCTTGTGTTACAGAACCGCAATTTAGAACTTACATGAGGTCACATACCAGAGAGAAGAAAGGAAGAAATGTGAGCTTTACCTGTTTGTTTATATATTTATATGAAAGAGAGAGAGAAATAGATAAATACATATATATATGATATCTGGAGTCTCCAGGTATGCCATCACCAGAATCAAGGACTCTGTAAGGGTGATGGGTATCTAACACAACAGATCAATAGATCACATAGTTCTTGTGTCCCCAGATCATTCAGTAATTAGCTTCTTTTTAGAAATAAGTCATTTATGAGAAAGGAAAAATTTAACTATCCAGATGCGCAATTTTGCCAAATAAGCAGCATATTCATAGGATTTGTTTTCCTCTATTATTAAGTCAAGGTGGGGTTTGGGGGTAATAACTTTAGTCTTGAGGAGTAATTTTTTAGAATCTGCACTTATTTCTGTCATTTGGTCTGCTCCATCAGAATAGCAGGTACCACTGACTGCGGGATTATACCCCTGTGTATCAATGGAACACGGAGACCAACTAGTTCCAGGCCGAGACCAACTAGTTCCATGCCTTGACAACATGTGAAAATCACCATGCGAGATTTGATAATAGCCCAGCTATGGGTGTCAGTGTTAATGTAGATGACTTTCATAACATCGTGACTAGTTGTGGGATTACTACAAGACATTGTATTATAGAACAACTTC
Source organism: Spea bombifrons (assembly GCF_027358695.1). NCBI lineage: Eukaryota > Metazoa > Chordata > Amphibia > Anura > Pelobatidae > Spea > Spea bombifrons. The sequence continues at coordinate 13,549,311 of NC_071088.1, forward strand.
CTAAACTAATGTCACAATTATAGGAAGCTTAGCCAGTGTCTACATCCTCTGTGTAATGTTTTTAGCGCTGCTCTTTTGGATTTCTTTGTTTTATTGGATCAATGTTGCCGTGGGAGCACGCAAAAATACTAAGGATTCGTGGAAAAAAAATCAATACGTATTTTTGTCATCACTTTACATGTTGTGTGAATTGGATATTGATTAGATTTACCGAACTTGATTAGGTACTGGCTTTGGCTATTTAACATGATAATGCAGGCAAAGCAGAAAACATTTTCCTACTACACTGATGCATTTTCTGTGAGAAAAGAGGTCCCTGCTTAAAACCTTACAAAAATGATCTATCTGTCTGTCTGTCTAGCTTGTCTCTCTGTCTGTTTATCTATATGTTATCTATCGTTCTATCTAGTATTTGTAAAATAAAAAATATTAATATTGTAACTTACAGAATATACATGTATACTCAAATGAGCGACTGTTGTCTTATTAATATCTACATCATTTTTGTTATTATATTTGCTTAACAGAGTGTTAAAAATAATATGTACACACATATCTGTAAATGTATAATATACCTATACCGAGCTCAACACAATTCTCTCAACTTTCAATTGCCCTTAGTGATCTACAATTGAAACATAAAAAAATGAAAAAATAATTCCTTCTGACTCTATACCAGCAGTCTGATTTCTCTCTGGATCAAAGGGGTCCATCAATTGGATCCTGTGTCTGTAAACAACAAAAGGGCAAATCCAAATAAAAATGCATACACTGTAATAAGCACGGGTGTTTATTTTGCTGAAGAACAAATATGAAATGTTACCTCTTTATTAAACAGATGTTAACACAACGGCTAATATTTCAAAATCAGTACCTTGCCATGTTTGCATATTTAGGTCTGCAGGGAACATACACTCGGTGTTCTGCCTGTCTAGATATACATTAGGCGGGTAAAATGAAGCTTCGGCTGGAGGATTAATGTTTCTTTCCTTTTTTTCTCCTTGTTTACCTGCTATAGCCCCAAGTGCTCCACCACAGTCTGTTACGGTTCTGACGGTGGGGAGCAGTAATAGCACAAGTATTAGCGTCTCTTGGGATCCTCCTCCTCCCGATCACCAGAATGGAATAATTCAGGATTATAAGGTAATTCTTTTTCATCATGTTGCATGGAAAGCAATACACATCTCGCAAATTAACCCCAGCAGTAATGAACCTAATACCAACTATTTATTTTAAATGATTGGCTATGCATTTTTAATTTAATGTATACTATTTGCAAAATGAAATAAATAAAATCAGTATATTTAAGGATCTTATCATGACTACCGCTCAAACAAAGGTTCTGAAACTACACGTTGATTACGAATATATTTATTTGGTGGGATCAATACTGCATCAAGATTTATTAACCACCATGCAGATATTAACCTCGCCTTCACCTCTGTCAATACTTACAGTTTCCATAAATTAATCTTGATACTACTGGCATGGCTATTTTGCTAATATATTAGATTTAAAGCAGATTAGCATATCGTTAACTTCTCCGAATCACTAGTAAGCAGTAAATACTGTTTAGAATACAAATAGATATCGCAAGCGACATGTACATAGTATATACTGTAATTGCTCTTGGGGTAATTTGATGTCTCAAAGGTTATGTGGGAAAAAAGTATTGACCTATCGGTTAACATAGTTGGGAAATAGTAAAATTATTACAAACAAAAATATCCTAAAATAGTTAAGATAAGAATAATAACTTCTAAGCAACATATTATAAGGTATTTTAATATCCGATGGATTCTGTCATAAATGATCTCATGGAATCCCTTTCAATTCGTTTCGATCATATTGTGTTTATTTTTTTATTATTGTTCACATCAGATCTGGTGCCTCGGTAACGAGACCCGATTTCACATCAACAAGACTGTAGATTCGGCAATTCGTTCCGTGGTGATTGGCGGACTGTATCCTGGTATTCAGTACCGCGTCGAAGTTGCCGCAAGCACTAGCGCGGGTGTCGGAGTAAAAAGTGATCCTCAGCACATACTTATAGGTGAGTGTTCCTGCTTAGGTGTTTGTAGTTGAAAGTCATTGACCATTGTAACGATGTGTAGGCTTGTAATGCTAACAGACGTGTGACATAAATATATTTTATGTGATTTATGCACATGTAATTCTGTTGGATACATAGGGTTAGACAAATGGGCTTTAGAAAACGCAGCACTTGAGGATAGTAGAAGGAGCGTGCTGAGTTTTCTGTATCCATAACTAAATCAATGCATTTTGATTAGGTGAATTGCAATTCATTAATGTTTACTTTGGTCACACTGTGGTCCTGGAGCACTTGAAATGCCCCCAGGGCACCATATTTTTTGATGATATATATTCTTTTTCCAGTCCCTATGTCTTAGCAGGGTGTCCGTAAATCACACTGAAACATGGGAACAGTTAACAAACAAACAGAAAGGAAGGAAATCCATGGGAAAATAAAATAACGTTGAACAGGAAAAAAAATGATGAATAATAAAATGTATTAAAAAAAATTGTATAAATAGAGAGCCCATGATTATACTGATTTGCAATTAACAGCTGTGTATACGAATGATCGAAGACATATTCTACCCCGAATATGTATTTTTGTTCTCTGTCTGAACAATATACTAAATAATAATGAAGAATCCCATTAAAACCCACATATCAGTGTTGTTGCTACATGCTGTTGGAAAAAACAGATTCTTAAATATATTAAACAATATAATCTCTCTTTTTTCTTTTATGGTGCTAATCACAGCAGACCCACTGATGGGGGGAGGGTGAGGGAATGGTTCCACAAAAACCAGCACCAAAGAGAATTCAAATATTGAACATAAAAGACCAGTGGCCCTTAGAAGCTGCCTTTTTTACATATTATGCTCAAGATGGCAACTAATTGTTATTTTTAATGATCCCAGTTCTCTGCCTCAATAATCATTTATGGCACCTTATTTCATATCATTAGTACTCTTCTACATAGAAAGTAATTAAAAAAATTAGATTTTTTTTTAGCCTTTTATTCATTAATTGTGCTGGGCTTTGCAGTAGGAGGAATAGTTCCTAGGGGTCACATTGCATACAGAAAGCTTTTTTTGTTTACTCTTTTTATTTAAATGAAGTCCTCCTGAACTCATTCTATTATTTTGTAGAAAAATATTGCAACTACTGTTTTCAAAAATATTATAAACAACCAAGATTTGTGCCTTTAGGATCGGTAGTTAATCTGCAGTGCATACATTGTTCAAGCAAATAAAAGGAATTATAATTTAAAGTCAAAAGAAGTGAAACACATTTTTTTTACTGCATGTGGAGAGTAGAAAAATTATCTTAAAATAAAAAAGTCTGAAGCTTTCTATACAGTACTTGCAGTTCCAGATGTATCCACTAGGTGGATAGACCAATAGCCATAATAACCAAGCCACATTGCTCGGTGGGCTGCTTTATTGCCGAACGTTACCAGCCCTCCCCGTCTACCAACACTCCCAAGAATCAGGACAACCAGCAGTTGTCAGGACTACCCTATAAAACCCAGGACTACTATTATATCATGCATTGCTTTGGGCTGTTTGAAAACATATTCAATTATTATTTTTTTGGTTGTTGGTCCTTATTATGATGGAATCTTCCACAATTATTGTGAGTAATTCCAAATGAATAATTAATATTAATACTACTTCTGTAGTCGGGTCATTTTTCTATTACTGGTCTACTTAATGAACTGTACCATCTGGTTTACATAAATTGATACTTTATTGAGAATGATCTGCCATGACCTGCTTTCACTTCTTTTCTACATATTTCATTTTACAATAAAATTGGATTTCATCTAGTGTTCTAAAACACAACCCCAATTATTTAGGTTTTCGTACCCACTAAAGCAACTGATTTAAACAGGGCATTAACACTGGGAAACTTTCACGGTAATAATAACCGAAGTCAGTTCTGATGTGTCTAATTAATTCTTGCTTCAACAAATTAGTTTTATTCCTCATTAGTCTCCAGTAGGAAGAACGGATTATATATGATTATATCTTTGTCTCCAGAAACAATGGAGCGTTACGGGTCATCCACTTCCATTGCCTTTGTTCTAATTAGTTGAACTGACAGCATTGTTTCAGTAACACCTGCTGTAGAAGGGTTTGTAATACAAGCGTACCTGTGGCATGCCACATCTGAGTACATGTACCACAAGCATTTATTAACTTCTCATCGAGTCAAAGTAAAAAAATACATCATCATTCCTTTTTTTAAAAATAAACCGGCATTAATCATATTTTTAAATATATCTGTAGAACTTTCTACCTATTGTGCAGTCGACCTTTGTAAGACCTTTAATATCCATTTATTACTGAACCGCTGAAGACGTCCTCTTTGGTGTCCACCATTGGTTGTAGTTTTGGCCAATCACTGTCAGAGAAGCTATCCAGCTGCCATATATGGGAAGAGCTTTCCGTGTATGTGTGTGAGTGGTCCCTCTAGACCCCTGGAGCTTTTGCATTGCTGTACAAACTTCCACATTTCTTTTAAATATTAAAGTTAAATTTAATTTACATTTCAGCAATTAAATTTGATTGCTGAAATGTCCCTTTCAAGGAGCAACCAGTCGGGAGCTGGAATTCAGCTGTACGTTGGTATACGTCACCTTTAAAACTTTCATAATTTGTGTCAAAATAAGAACTTTTTGATTCTGTTGATTAGCATAAAGCTTACAAAGTCACGTTAACAAAATATTCATAGTCTTATCATTATTAGCTTATCTCTAAAGCCGTCATGTCTTAGCTTTTGATGCAGAGTGTTCCTCAATATCCAGAAATATAAGTGTTACCATGTACTTCTAAATAGACAAAAGCCGATAAGGGTCAGTGGGTCTTCAAAAGAAGAATGACAATAAATTAAAGATGATCGTAGAACCCTTATTTAAACGTTTCCGATCTAGAACTGTACATTGTATTTCTATGACGAATTCTATATAGACCTTCTGCTACTTCTTCTGAGCTTAGTTTCCTTAAAATAATCATCCACGTAAATGCTAGTGCGCAGGCACATTATTAACTATGTAATCTTATTTATTTATGTCTGTATATTGAATAATTAAAAAAAATATTTAATACAGAAATATTTAATAAAATTGTATGAATAATTGTTTAAATGTTATGTTTTATTATACAGAATAAAATGCAATTAAAAGTGTTTTAAAGAGTCACATTTAATTTATGGGTAAGACACAAATCATGACCTCGTACTGTAATTCGTGTTTTGTTTTTAACCACAAGTAATTATTTAAAAATTGTATCACAGGAAATCGCAATGAGGTTGTAATCACCGAAAACAACAACAGCATAACAGAGCAAATCACCGACGTTGTTAAACAACCGGCCTTCATAGCAGGAATTGGAGGTGCCTGCTGGGTAATTCTAATGGGATTTAGCATTTGGCTTTATTGGCGCAGAAAGAAGAGAAAGGGACTGAGTAATTATGCCGGTAAGATGTCAAATCAGACCTGTCCTCATTCATTAATCATAACATTTTTGCTTGTTGTAGTATTGGATATAAGGTGCATAGATAGTGGTAGCACAAAAATAAATTAAAAAATCATATTTATGACAGCATAGAGATTTCGGTGTGCAGAACAATCCATACTAGAACAGTTTAAATATCCTTTGGGTTTCTCAGTATGGTTATATTTTCATAACCTTCAAGTCTCTTTATCCTTTCCACTGAGATCGGGTACAGATGTTAATCAATGTCGTAACGAAGCCTTTGTTGGCTCCACTTAGGATTGTAGGTTACAACACAAAGATATGCTTCTTCAGGACCACAGGAGTTGATAGATCTTTGCAGTGAAGAAGATCAAATGGATAAGATTTTAGATCAAACCAAAGAAACTTCAAAGCTTGATCCAACTCACTATGTTGAGGCATCCCTTCTCACATTGAACAAGCTTTGAGAGACATTCAGTCCCTACCCTTTGAGTGCCTGATAGTGGCGCAAAGCGCACAAATGTTAAAGACAATAGGGAACATATTGAGAAATGACTAAAGAGAGAGAACATGGAAAATGAGGGTCTCAGAAGGTTATTTTGTTTTTGGAATGAATAATTACCAAGAGGAATATGGGATTTGACAGTTTATTCATTATGGTTCATTGATCTCATTTCATCGGTTCTGTCTGTCACTCACATGTAATGGCTGTCCCTCAAATATTAAGCAATATATATATATATATATATATATATATATATATATATATATATATATATATGTATTTATTTTATTCCTTTTAACATATAACTATTTTGAACTCTACAAATAATGTATATTGTATGTGCGTACAGGTATAGAGACACACTCAGCTGCCATTGTCTTATCCATCGTGTAATGGCATATTTTTGTTATTTTTCATACTCTTTTTATCATACATTTTATATATAGTCCTACTTATAATATCACAATTTAAAATACATCTGCATACACAGTACTTTCAGCATTGATGCTATAGGTTTTGATATTTTCACCATATTGTCATTATTATAGCACATCTATAATGTATCATCCGCTGCTGATTGGCTACTGCTTCAAACCAGAGTCATTTTCCCCATATTAATATTCATGGCATCCATCATGGATTGTTGTGACGTGGTCTGTTCATTGTGTCCTGCAGTTAGCTGCAGAGTCTGTAACTCAAACTGTTTCTTTTGCTTTCTTGTTTTGCAGTCCAGTCCTTCACCTTTACCCCAGCAGGTACTGTCCATTAGTCTGTGTTTACTGATTCACCAACATGTCATTGAACCATTAGCTCTCAGAATTAAATATAGTTTGTCACATCACTTCTTGTTTATAAGCATGCGTGTGTATACTGTTTGATTGGGACCAGAACTACAGCCCTTTTAAACTGGAAGAAAAGACCTCTGAGGTCCTGAAAGCATATGCAACCTTCCACATTTTTATCCATGTTGACCCAATAAAGGGCATCAGCTACTCTTCTTCTCTTGGACTAATAAGTCTATATCCATTTTCTTTTTAGGAAATCCTTTTAAGAATTTTCTTATTAAGAATCAACCACAGCATGGTTGTAGGCTAACAACTGGTGGGTCTGAATAAACAAACCTAAAGTATCAGCTTCTTCATAAGAACCTTTCAGGAATGATTAAAGCTTCTTAAAGAGTGCTTGAGTGGTCACGTTACACCCTTAAGGCTAAATAAGATCCATAAAATTATATTTCTTTCTGAGAGAAGTATGTCATCCAGCCTGGTTGAAAAGACGACTTAAGCTTAGCGTGTAGGGAAGTAAATCCTATGAAGCCATTATTTCACCAGTTACGTGTTAGATACATTTTACACATCATTTACAGAACATAGAATCTTCCAAGCTAAACTGTATCCCAAACGGGCGAAAATGTCCTTTTTTATATTTTTACGTCCTTTACTTAGATTCCCCCGATACAACCATGCACCACAAAGTTTCACTGGGCACAAAGAACGGGAGCTGGCACAAATCAGGTATTCAAACGTAATATAATTCATAACATCAAAAACCTTTTCTTATAGAAAACTTTGGACATTTTCATTAACCTAACGCCCAAGACTTAACTACTTTTAAAAATGATTTAGGCATTCTCCAAAAAAAAATTGTTTGGAACATGCATTTGCAAAGTTGATATACTTCCTATCCTGTATATGTATCAATCATCTTGTATTGGATGTGTATGGTTTCAATGAATTTGTAATGGTAGATCTTTAAATGTTATCATTATCAAAAACAATTAAAGTCCTGACATTAAAACATACTTGCTTAGAACTAGCTGCAAAAGTCTTTTTAATGCGTGCATTTAAAAAATTGGGGGAAATTATTATTATTATTATTTATTGTTTTATAAAGCACCATCATATCCCACAGTGCTGTACGATGGGTGTTGATAAATAGACATAACACTGTTAGAAGTGTATATTATTAACATTATGCTTCATTTGCCGTTTCCCTTAAGTAGTTAAAGCTCACGATTTTTTAATAGCATAATGAAACTAATGTTATAAAACATCACCATCTGCTATGAATCTCTCATGTATTTTGCTGGGCTGTTGAGGTTTTCAAAGATGTTGGCTCGGCATCATGAGAGTTGTAGTAAACCGCCATGTTAAGTCCCCAATTTCCCAGCCGCTTGACAGCAGAGAGGTGCTGTCGAGGAAGGCCAGCTATCTGAATTGCAATGAATCCTGACAGGTCGGCCCCGTATCGATTAAATACTTACTGACTAGAATTAAAATGTTTAGCTTCAGGTGCTCATTCAGTCAGAAACTCTATAGATTTCATTATTCTATTTTTAATCTTCTTTTCTAACTTTTACAAGAATGCCTCGCATTTTAATGAACTGACCCCGTTGGCATTCCATGTAGCTTAAGAGTATTGCTGACATGATGCCGAAAGCCGCGCATGCCACACAAATCTGAACAGCTCTTTCTTTATTTAGGAAATACTGCACCTGCAAGGTGGACCTAGCAGCTAGTCTATCAGTTTATCTTTCTACATATCTATCTATCTATCTATCTATCTATCTATCTATCTATCTATCTATCTATCTATCTATCTATCTCTCTATCTATCATCTATCTATCTATCTATCTATCTATCTCTATGTATCTCTCTATCTCTCTATCTATCTATCTATCTATCTATCTATCTATCTATCTATCTATCTATCTATCTATCTACCTATCTATCTATCTATCTATCTCTATATATCTCTCTATCTCTCTATCTCTCATCTATCTATATATTATCTATCTGTCTGTCTTTCTGCCTATCTATCTATCTATCCATCGATCTATCCATCTATCGATCTACTGCTATTATATATATTTATCTATCCATCTATCTATCTATCTATCTATCTATCTATCTATCTATCCATCTATCATCAATCTATCTATTTATCTATCTACTGCTATTATCTATCTATCTCTCTATCTATCTATCTATGCATCTATCTATTTACTGCTATTATCTATCTATCTATCTATCTATCTATCTATCTATCTATCTATCTATCTATCTATCATCAATCTATCTATTTATCTATCTACTTCTATTATCTATCTATCTATCTATCTATCTATCTATCTATCTATCTATCTATCTATCTATCTAGCCATCTATCATCAATCTATCTATTTATCTATCTACTTCTATTATCTATCCATTTATTGTGTTTTCTATATCGTATACTCATTTTTCCACCTCTTTTTGTGTAGCCCCTTCTCGCTCTGCCATCCTCTTTTTCTCTTTGGTCTCTCATCCTCTTTTGTTCTTTTTCTTTCATTCCCTTTTTTATTTTATCTTCTCTCTATCTCTTTGTTATGTCCTCTCTTTTTGCCTCTCTTTTTTCTTACTCCCACCTTCGTTCTTTTTGCTCCCCCCTTCCCTTCTCTCTCTGTGTATATGTATGTTTGTGACATGTTTTGAAGCATAGCCAGTCAGCAGTCTATTGAGTACATACATTTTTTCATGTTTAATGCGTAAGCACAAACTAATTCTTTATTGCATTTTATCTTAAGTGTTCCTGAGAAATTGCTACTTGATTGATAAATGACACATATTAAACAATATTATCAAAGATACAATTAAGAATGTGTTCCGATAAAGATCTTGTTCTCTTTTGTTGCATGTGATGTACAGTAACATTCCAAAGAGGAGATGGGGGCCTAATGAGCAACGGGAGGTAAGTTGGAAAATTACGAGATGCTATTCTGGTGTCCATGGCCTGTGCTTTAGTTTGGAGGTTACAATAAAGCTCAAGGATAACGAGTGAAGACAAGTCAATTGCATTGAGTATCCGAGGCGGACTTCAGTGGGTTTAACGATCTTTCCGGCATATGCTTTAGAGGGATCAAGGCCAGATGCTGTACATCTCCCTGACACCCCGGAAAGGAAAAAAAAGGAAATAAATAAAAATAAACATCGCCATCAACGTGTTCATTTGTTAACTGATTTGTTTATTACATTAATTAGATATTAGCAAATTAAGTCTCTGTTGTTTAAAACTGCTTATTGGTTCATTCTAAATTGCTGTGAGTAGACAATTACACATAATCGATCACAGAATAAATGATTCATGGATGATGGATAGGCTGTAGATTGATGCTACTGGATTCCACTACTTTGGTTACTCAATTGAAACTGATAAAACTTGATAACGCAGCTATATATCCTCATTTACATTTTCTTTGCCAATATAGAGATTGCAATTAGGCCTTGGTTATAACTTGCAATCTCTTATTTAATCAATATTTTAGCAAAAGGAGATTAGGCCTAATGAGAGCGACTGGATGTTGCGAGACAAGTGTCTGTATTTTATTGCTGTTGCCTTGGAAACGCGTGTTTCTCTTAGGAATTGAAATAGGAAGGGTTTATTGGAAGGCGGCAATGATTATTAATGCTCCTTTTGATTTTAAAAAGAGTGCATGTGTACAAAATAATTTCCCTCTCTTATTATACTCGCGAAAAACATGTGAAAGAAATTGAAAAGCATATTACTATTTCAATCACCCAGATAGATAATGCAATGGTACACTTCAGTGTGTTATATTATTATTATTATTATTACATTTTAAGTAGAGTGGAAGAGAAGATGACCTTGACTAGTGAAAACACTTCAGGTGTTGTATAATAGAGGAAGTCTGATTTATGTACTAGTTCTTAAGATTATGACATAAAGCTTTGTATATTCTATGTGTAACTTTTATATGCTTTGTACAGAGCCTGATGCTACAGAATTTACAACCACTAGCGTGGTCCAATTTTCTAGGGCAACACATACCAGGTCACTCAGTATTGTGTAAGCTTGTCTTATAATTTTCACTTTAATGTCTCATATACAAGAAAGTCTCTGGTGCAGGGACAGTCACTGATGTCTCTCATCTGAGTGCAGGGGCAGTCACTGATGTCTCTTACCCGAGTGCAGGGACAGACACTGATGCCTCTCACCCGAGTGCAGGGACAGACACTGATGTCTCTCACCCGGGTGCAGGGACAGACACTGATGTCTCTCACCCGAGTGCAGGGACAGTCACTGATGTCTCTCACCCGGGTGCAGGGACAGTCACTGATGTCTCTCACCCGAGTACAGGGACAGACACTGATGTCTCTCACCCGAGTGCAGGGACAGACACTGATGTCTCTCACCCGAGTGCAGGGACAGACATTGATGCCTCTCACCCGAGTGCCGGGACAGACACTGATGTCTCTCACCTGAGTGCAGGGACAGACACTTATGTCTACTAACTGCAAGCTTTGCCTGATTGCCCCTAAGGAACTGGGTTGCCACCTTTTGTATGACCCTACTGAGTCCGTACCCCATTTCTGCAGATCAAACCCCTGCTTTAGTAAAACCTCCCTTGTATTATTATATACAGCTTAAAAGTGAACACTTCTTACCCTATTTCCTATCATTTCTAATAATCTGACATTTAATCAGGCCTTGATTCCTCCTGTTAGCTCCTTCTTTGATTTCATATTGACATATTAGTCGATTAGATGATCCCCTTTCCCTACCATGGCTTTCTGAGTAATAACACAGCAAAGCCTGCTTGCTATCCCTGTCACCCCTTTTCTTGAGTTAATCAAAAATTCCCCAATTAAACATTATTTCCTGGGCATATCCATGGATAAAGCAGCCCCCGATCAGGCATTCTGCCTATTCAGCGTATTCAGTTGTATTTCTCTAGTAGTTAAAGGTCACAGATTTCCCCTGACACCCTTCTCTGTTGTTATAACCATGTAGACACTGGTCAGGCATTATTGCCATAAGCCCTTCTCTTGTATTAAAAGGCAGACCCTAACATTCCCTTTGTCTCTTCCCACATTGTATTACTAATATGACCCTCATCTGAAACTCCCTGCATCATGGTCTGCATCGTGGTCTTCTGTTCGGGTGGAGGAGGAATAGAGAATGATAAAATAAGACAGAGATTAGTTACTAATTACTAGTATTAACAGGTTGAAGTGATGAAGTGTTGATGCCAACTCAGACACAATCGGAGAATATAAGGGAGCGATTGATGTATTGTAATATAAAAATGGAGTGAGTAATATTTGCTTGGGGTCCTCTGTGTTCTAAAAAGGTAACAGCTTTAGTCATGCAATGCACGGGGGTGTCAGATTTCCTAGATTAAGGCAATAGGAGGAATGTCTGATTGGGATTGTTTGGGATGTGGTGACATCTGACCAGAGTCTAACCAAAATGATTGTAGGCTGCAGCCATCTCACTAGCTTTTCTAATTTTCCTTTATTCTGCTGATACAGAGTTTCAACCCCAAACAGCTCTCTTTAAGACATTAGTATCTGGGACAGTAGTACAATATCTACATGGAATCTTATGTCAGGGCAGAGCTTTTCCACAAAGGGACATATCCAAGAACAATTCTCAGGCAAAGTTCTAAATGTGGAGTCATGAATGAACCGTTATAACAGTTTTCTAAGGAGATCAGCTGCATCCCACTGGTTAGATCATATGTGTAGGTTTTTCCTGTGGTTGCGGTGTGTGTGGTCTGACTGATGACATATTTGCCATTTGTTTAGGACATCATTGAGTGATTGTGCCCTGAGCGGAGTCACCCATCACCAAACAAGCTTTTGTATTCTGCACCAAGCTTCTCTGATGAGCTGTAGATGTACATTGTGTAAAGTACATCGCAACAAGAGCTCGATGGAAGGTTTAAAGAGGATACAATGTAGCTCATTTTCGGAACCGTAACAACGTTACGACCCCTCTTGTCTTAAAATACAAAACACTGAAACAGAAAATCAGTTCGTGGGTGACAAGCGTTCTATCGGAATGTGAAAGGTGTTGAAAAAAGTAGCTTAAAGTCCTGGAAATGACTGTTTCAGAGCAGTCATTTTGAAGGATTATCTCCCGAGGTGGTCATTTATCATGTAGACCTGTGGAAGGTTCCCTTTCTGGGCTGATAGCTTACTCCCTTTTACAGGCAGAATACATCATTCAGATTCATGATAGTCATAGCATAGGATCGGCTCAAACGTATTTGCATATACATTTTTCAGCCTTACAGCATTATACAGGTACACATTTACTGATTAACAATAACTCTTTCCCCCATTTTTTTGTTTTTTTGTTTATATAGTCGTCCTGGACTTTTAAATGCTGGTGACTCTAGCTATCCTTGGCTTGCGGACTCCTGGCCTGCATCCAGCATGCCTGTAAATAACAGTAACAATGGACCGAATGATCTTGTTAATTTCGGCTGTGGAGGTTAGTGCTGTCTGAACGGTGTCAGTGCACGTCAATAATTCCATTTCAGACTTTTTATCATGCCGTACAGGTAAACCGAAAGTGTAATTCTTTCTTTGCATGAGAAGAACATTTAACGTTGGGTAGATCTTAGCTGGTTAAGTAGTTAAATGAAGGTTTAAAATGCTAAGGTCTATAATTTTAACCAGAATGCTAATATTTACCTGGGGTTACAAAATGGGTTGTGATAATCGATTTTTTGAAATGTTATTAATAGTGGTTTAATTAACAGGACAGTTATACTAAAAAGATAAAAAGATATCAATTCTCATCCTACTGAAATCACTGACAATTTGCTGCAGTTATTCTGCCATGTTCCTCTAAGCGGGCAAACAATTTATTTCCGCGTAGAAACACTGTGCGGGGCATTTGGCTGCTCCATTTATTATAAAAATTGAATGACATTATTAATTCTTAATAACTGATTTATAATAATGATAAATTAAATGTACCAGCGGCTGTATTGCACCACCAATTGTGGAAATCATTAAATAAATTATTTATGGAATCTGATTCTATTTTCTTTGACTACCCAATATTCTATAGAATGACTATTGTCTTTACAAACATCATTACTGTTCAAGGACATTAATTTGTTCCCAGCTGTAGAATTGTGATTACTCATTATATAGATCTTGTTGTCCAGGTATGAAAAGGCATATAAAAATAGAATACGTCTTATTTTGCATTTCCTTATCTACATGCAATCTTTGCTTGCTCTTAATATATATATATATATATATATATACATTTCGCAAAGATTCTGGGATGAAATCACAGAAGATGATTGAAGAATGGTTCCCGTAGATCAGGATGATTTAGTATTTCAGTTGTACCCATTGAGCAATTTCTCATTGTTTTCATGGAAGAGGAGGCTTTCCCAAGATTTGTGGATTCGTTTCCTTGTTATTTGTCAATACACCAGACAGCTTGACATAAAATGAAGTGTGAAAAAAAAAAAAAAAGGTTCTTCTGTTTTGAAATATTCTAAATTCGACTTGCTGACATGAAGGTATCGAGAAAAAAAGGGATGGTTTTAGGCAGTGAGACGTGAAGGACAAGTGGTTGGCCTGTCACCCATGCTGATAGTAAGGCGACTGTTGTATATCATCTTCCCTCCGTTGGTTCACAGACTCTCTCAGCCGAAATTCAAATGTACTGACTGACACATTTATTTTTCATCCTAAACCTTGATAGTCCCGGCATCCCGTGCATCACTGGTTTGTTTCATTCCCCTATGTTTAACGCAGATGTGATGCCAGCCGTGCCAGGCCAAGGAGACAAAACGGCTACGATGCTTTCGGATGGAGCGATTTACAGCAGTATTGATTTCACCACCAAATCCAGCTTTAACTGCCCAGGACAAATGACCCAAACCACGCCGTATGCTACTACCCAGATTCTGCATTCCAACAGCATTCATGAGCTTGCCGTGGACTTACCTGATCAGCAGTGGAAACCTCCTGCTCAGCAGAAATCGGACCTCACCGGGATAGGTTATTGTCTTCCAGACCAAGGCAAAGGCACCAACGGTGAGTCAAGACCCATAAATTGAGGACTATTTGTGTGCATGAAGTTAGGATTCGGTAAACAGTCAGCAAAATCTAGTTTGCCTTTAACATTGACTAATTGAGATATTGCATGTAATCACGTTCCCTTACTGGTTTATATCCGTATATGTGCTATTGTTACTATCATGTTTAAATACCAAGTCCCCCCCCTCCAAATTCCATTGTAACACCATGCGTGTGATGTTTCTCCTCCTCACCACCTCTGCTTTGGTTGCTAATTGCATGTGGTGCATGAGCTTCTGCTGTTTACTAATCACATAATGCCACTGTGACCTTTGCCCTTTAACCCTTAGCCTTACTTTACATACCCGACTATCGAATGGCTGAGGGAGTATCAAATAGAATGCCACACAACCAGTCACAGGATTTCAGCACCACCAGCTCACACAACAGCTCAGAGAGAAGTGGCAGCCTCTCAGGTCGGTCTACTGTGCGCAACAGGAGCTCTATATCATGCTCCGTTTAAGGCTAACTGAAAGATGTATCTGTGTGTCTGCTTTACCCAAACATCGCATGAAGTGTTGTCTTTTATCCCGTAATGATTGTACATCTTTGTTACTTTTATTGACATGAGCCGTTTGGGGTGTTAAAGTTCTCGATACTATACTACATCTCTTCTTCAGGCACTTTAAACTATAATATGCATGAAGAAGAGACCTCGGAATATAGATACCTCGGGAACCTGCTATCTTTTATACCTCAGCTGGCCAATAAATGTATCATCTTTACCAGAGCTACTCTTTTTGTGGCTAACATGGCTTTACCTTCATCAAAAATGAAAATTGTCTAAAAAGTATTTGTAGGGTCAGTTTAAAATTGATATTTTTCATAGGATACAAGAAAATCTTCTTGCTGCTGGTGATAAACCATTCGATTTTTGACACGCAATATTCTAATAGATCTTTTAGATCTTTTAGCCATAATACACAATGACCCAGTGTAAAAATTGCAAATTATGCAAGAAAATTATTTTTCGCACCAGTAAATTATTAAAAGTAAAAACTGCAACTTCCATGATCCTTGATGAGATCATGATCCTTATTCAGAGTTACAAAATAGCCGTTCTTCATACAAATTGTTAGACATGTGGGTTATGCAGCTCTATTGTGGTTTATTTGGCTACTGGGTGTACAAACAGTTAGTCTATACTTTGTGAAATGTGTCAGGCCACTAATGACCAGTACATTTTGCTTGGCTCGCATAACAAAAATAATCCATGCAGTAGGGGCAAATACATCTTCTGAAATAAAATGTTTGCTATATCTGCGGTTAATATAATATATTAGTACTGAGTTAATGGTGTTGTGATATAAAGCTTGCTTTAAATATTTTTTTCTTCTGAAAAAAAGTTTTTCAATGATTTATTAAGAAAATTAATTACACAAATTTTATCATATATGGTATTTTTAAAATTCAACATCCTGAACAATACGTATTTTATTATAGGTGGAAAAGGTGGAAAAAAGAAGAAAAATAAAAATAGCACCAAGGGTCAGAAAAATAATGGATCCAACTGGGCAAACGTTCCTCTCCCACCGCCGCCTATCCAGCCGCTGCCAGGCACTGAAATAGAACACTATGGGTTAGATCACCAGGAAGGAGGGTAAGCCATACTGTGCTGCGAGGGGACACATCAATCAATACGTCTGTTACAAAAAGTACCTTACAATGTACTTCAGGCTTATTTTTCATTGCAAGACACAAGTGGGGCTTGATTTAGATTCTAGCTGGGAGAAAGGAAACCAGTTAAACATTGACTCTGTATATGAAATGCCTTATTGGGACAAAATTGTGCGTTCTAATATCCAGATTGTGTATAAGGTAAACATTTTACAGCATATTGTATGAAAAAAAAGAGCCAGTATTCTGGAAGCTGATTCCCGAATGAGTGTTTCATGAAAGTAACTAAAAGTTTATCATGAAATCCTATTACTCTAAATATTCTGTGTATGCTGCTTGGCTGTATGGCTAGAGGCAGCAGTAAGCAGCGGGAAGCGAGGAGTGGTTCCGCTACTTTATAGATCTCTGGTGAGACCGCCGCTACAATTCTTAGAATGCCATCTCCAGAAGGATATTGACATTTTGAGAGGAGGGTGACTAAAATGGTGAATGGTTAGCAGGATAAAAAATAAATACCCTGGGATCTTAATGTATAGCTTGGAGGAAAGGAGAGAGAGAAGATAGAATAGAAACATTTAAATATTTAAAGGGACGAAGAACAGGAGGGAAGTTTGTTTAAAAAATAAATAAATGGTAGAACAAAAGGTTAGAATTTAAACCTAGAGGGTCAGAGGTTTAGATGTTATGCAGGGTAAAGTTTAAGTTTACTGGTAGAGTGATGGATAAGTGGAACAGCCTCCCAGCAGAAGTCGTAGAGGCTAATCCAGCGAGGGGATTTAAGCATTCAGCGAGACCAAGGACTGATTAAGGTTTACGTCTTTACATAAGGAGCAAAAGGGAGACTAAAGAAAGGTTCTTATTTGCCATTAAACGTTATGTTTTTGTGTTTCGTAGCACAACATTGAAATTGTGCATTGAGGGTTATCGCCAAGCCTTCGCACAGACGTAAAGAAAGCCCAAGCAATGTAAAATATAGCGCCATTTCCAATAAATATAATGAACGCTAACTTTCTGTTGAGTGCTATAAATCGCTTGCATATTGGTGTCTGTATTTTAAAGGGAACGTAGAGCGATTGGTAAGAATTTGAAAATGTGATAATGCTTAATGGCTGCTTAACAAGGAATAGTTTTGCTGGCAAGTGAATTTGCAAGACTAATTGGGATGTATTGTCGAAGAAATTGACTTTGGCAGACAAGATAGACAAACTGTTGTCTACAGTAATGATTTGATGAAAAAAAAAGGCAATGCAGTGAATTTATTGTTATTCGGAATCAAAGCGCTGATTTAAATGTTCATTTGTGTACGCGCAGTGACGAAATGTCAAACGCTAGTTCTCTGGTTTAAAGAAAATGGAGATGGATGTGTCAGAATTCATTTGCCAGGATGAATAGAATAATCAAAACTACAGAAAGGAAGCAATAACCTAGTAATTTCATGGCTTAATAAAAATAGAAAACATGGTAATGGGCTCTGAAGTTACCATTTTAGAAGTGTCATAAAATAGATTGTGACATTTGAATTGATCAGAAATAGTTATACATTGAAGAAATTATAGAGGGCAACGCTCCGACGTCCTTCTCATCTTTCACTGTCAACTATTTTTTGTTATCGTTGTATCTAATTGTTTATTATACTATAGCGGTGGAAAATGAAGCGCAAGGAAAATCCTTTTTAAGGGTATGTTGTGGACCACCTTAAAACACACCATCGGTATCATTATATAATGAAAGCAAGTGTTTAATGGTGGCATGATGACAACAAATCCTTTGAGACACCGTACTTCTTGATGACATCATATATGATGCTATAAACTTCCTGTGGGTCCTTTCATAGCTTTTCTTACACACTTACCGTATTTATCGGCGTATAACACGCACTTTTTTAACTAAAATTTGAAGCTGAAATCCTACCTGCGTGTTATACGCCGATAAATCCTAGAGCCAGTGGCGGAACTACCGGGGTCGCAACTGCGACCGGGCCCTGGAGTTCTGCCAGTCAGGGGGGGCCCAAGGGGTGCCGAGCGGTTGCTGAAGACGACCGCTCGGCAACTCTCGGGCCCCCCTGACTGACAGAAATCCAGGACTCCTCTGCTGGCGGCCGCCGCCGCCGCCTGCCTCAGCCGCCGCCGCCTGCCGCCGCCGCCTGCCGCCGCCGCCTGCCGCCAGCCTCTGCCGCCTGCCTCTGCCGCCTGCCGCCAGCCTCCGCCGCCTGCCGCCTGCCGCCAGCCGCCTGCCGCCAGCCTCCAGCCTCCGCCGCCTCCAGCCTCCAGCCTCCGCCGCCTCCAGCCTCCAGCCTCCGCCGCCTGCCGCCTGCCTCCAGCCTCTGCCGCCTGCCGCCGCCGCCGCCGCCTGCCTCAGCGCTTCAACTCTTGTGTTGGAAGCGTGAGGCGTTTGTCTCGGGTGCCAGCGCTCAGCAGTGAGCGCCGGCACCCGAGACAAACGCCTCATGCTTCCAACACAGGAGTTGAAGGTAAGTGACCGGGGTGGGGTTAGGGAGAGAGAGGGGAGATCCTGAGAAGGGGGGTTAGGGTGTGTGTGTCTGAGTGTGTGTGTGTCTTACTGTGTGTGTGTGGTTTCCCAGATAGCAGTGATTCTGATGGAGTTTTTTTTGTTCAGTTTTTTTGTTCAAAAATGGGGGTGCGTGTTATACACCAGTGCGTGTTATACGCCGATAAATACGGTATTTTCTTCCAATCACTTTGTATCTCTCTTTGGTTGGCCAGAAAGCTCCGTACTTTCTCCCAAAAGTAAGTGAGCTCATGAAAAGCAATCTTGTCGCTATGGCAATGGAACGTGGCTGCTGATTGGATCAGTCCTTTAAATGCTATGGCGATAAAACCACTTTTCAAACCAGAATCGCTTTCTCTACATAAACCAAAAGAGTACGCTAGCAAAACAATTAGATGGTTAAATTAATGGAAGCTGCGTGTATTAAAGTGGGTATAATTATAAAAGTGAATAAGAATAATTATAAGACCGTATTGTGGAAGGAGCTGCATCTCTTTATTAAGAACATGTGAAAAATGGGTCGGAAGGTTACAGTTAAACTACCGTGGGTGGTTCTGTGAACACAGTTTGAAGTCATTTATTCCCACCGTGTTTTAGTTGTACTTCTTTAATATTTAATGTCAATGCTGACTTCTGCTAAACTGTGGGAGCCGCGATGAGAACTATAATTTCAAAGAGTAGCCGATTCACTGATGAATAAATGAGACTTTAAAAATGGGATTTGCATTTTTTCTGATGTTTGTTGATATAATTAGGTCAATTTTGCAATGAACAGTAATTTATATTATAACTAATATTTGAGGAAGGTGTCGACTCGTAGAGGAATATTCTTTAATGCTCTTTAAATTATTTATAAAATGTTTTAATATAATGATAAAAAAAAGTTATGTAACAGGATAATGCTGGCATATATTTTTTTTTATTTTCTCCGGATAAATAAAGGTAAATATTTGTATTTATTCATTTTTAGAGATGTAAGTAAATATTTAATGTATTTTTAAAAGGTATGACAGTGATGGATGGTGCCCACCATTACCCGTCCAGACATACTTACACCAAGGTTCCGACGATGAGTTAGAAGAAGATGACGACAGGGTTCCGACACCACCGGTCCGTGGGGTGGCTTCTTCTCCTGCAATCTCATTTGGGCAACAGTCCACGGCAACGCTAACACCATCACCACGGGAAGAAATGCAGCCCATGCTTCAGGCTCACTTTGATGAGTTAACAAGAGCCTACCAGTTCGATATTGCAAAACAGTCTTGGTACGTGTTACAGAAAGCATGACATGGTCATTTGGGTTTAAAGACTGCTGAAATTTGATTGCAAGTTAACGTTTCTAATCAAAAGTAAAATATGTATATTATAACTCAATTTAACTTTGAATTGCCAGTAGTCACTCTTGAGTTGATCAGGGTCCTGTCTTGCACCCTGATGATGTTACAAAGTACTGTACGCTACGTAATAAATTAATGTTAACATTAGAATGGTTTCCTGAATGCCTGTCTACTTCATACTATCAAACAGTGTAAAATAAGTAATTTAATCTTTAATCTAAAATAAATGTTGTCTTTTTATGCGAAAACATAAGCTTTAAAAATAAATGAGCCAAAAATACCAGATACCGGTTTCCTACTAAGGAAGCAATTTATTATAAATGACTAATGAAATATAAGAATTATACTAGGCAGATGCTAAATGTGTTTTTATTTTTAGTGTGATTCAACAATCACTTGGTAAAGGAATGGCATATTTTTAGATTCTTATCTTCCATGCGTCAATAAAACATTAAAATAGAAAAAATGTCCAAAAACAGCTTTTTTTAGGAATAAAATTCACCATGACCCCTTATTCTTAAAAATAAAAAAAATATTTAAAACCTACATGTCCTGTATCGCCATGCATCTGTCAAGCATTATAGGAATTATCTCTTTATGACATTGCCAGTACAATTATTATTATTATTATCCATTATCTGTGTTTCCATTTTACACATCCTAGTTTATAAAATATTAAAAATATTTAAATAATAAGCCTCCACCATCATACAAAACACCAGAAAAATCATTACAATTCATAATTTAATCATGGGCTAAAAATTGCATTGTATATGAAACTAAAATATTTGCTTATAAATAAATAATAGCATGTCAATCCAACCAATTTATATGAACCCAATAATTTTCTTGACAGTAAATTCATTTTGACATAGCCAAGGGTTATATGAAAACCGTAAATTAAATTCCTTTTGTTTTCAAGCATATTTTTATTTCTCTCTTTTTAGGCATTTGCAGGCCAATAACCAGCCTCCTCTAGCTCCGGTTCCACCAATGGGATATGTTTCTGGAGCATTCATTTCAGACTTAGAAAAAGAAGTCAATGATAACGAAGAAGATGATATTGAAGAAGAAATTAAAAGGCCCCATCGAGGCTTAGAACACACTCCAGGCTCAAGTATGGACAACTTGGACAGCTCAGTGACAGGTAATCATACAATTGTTTATATTATATAATTAAGATATTGGTATATTATTGATATCATATACTTATTATATGGTCACAATTAAAAGGAACTAGTTTATCAGGGCGTTTTGATCTTGACAGGAGTTTCAGTTCTGAGAAGGCATTATTTATTTATTTCAATCAACTATTTAATGACCTTTTTGAAAATAACATTTGATTTTCTTCAAAGAAAGGCAAGAACACACAAAAATTCTAATTAAAAGAATTGCAAAGACTTGAAAGAGAAAGTTTTAACAAACAGATCACCCTATTGGGAATTAAGGCTGAGAAATGTTACATTCTTATTTCAAACAGATTTTGAAATAGTTTTCTTATTTATCAACCAAAATTGCTCTTGTTATTAAAATAAGTGGCATTATTATTGATTTATTTGATATTATTTTTAAAATATATTATTACTAATTAAATTATTTAAAAATAAAGAACAAATAGATTGCCATACCGTTATTTATGCTATTAATTTAAAATGTGTGAATACTCGGGAAAGTCAGTGAAAATATATATGCAATAACCACCTTACATCGACAGGGGATTAAAATTGGTCCTGACACTGTAGGGCTGCATGAACCCAACCCAACCTAATCACATAGCAATCTAGAGCATTAGCTGACACAGATCCCTGTAGAGATATAATACTAACAAGTAGTGAACAAAAGAGTTTCTACATTTACCTATGGTTCTATAGCCCATTATGTCAAATATTAACATTTTACTAAATACATTTTATTACATCATTATAGTTTCCCTTTCACTAAGCAAGTTGCTTAAGGATCACGGTAAACATTTTATGGCATCATAGCCCAATACATGAGTCCATTGTGATGTACTGACTAAATGAGTAGCTTAGTGAAAGGACAGGAATAGCCCCAAATAATCTTTAGTGTGTGGGGAACGGAAGAGAGGTGGACAGGGAGTGGGCGCGACTAAATGCAGGAACTGACCCAGAGACCTGGGGAAGCAGTGCGTTACCCGGAGACTCTTGGCTAATCCCAGAGACTTCACGGATGCGGTTTCTGGGAACACAGGACTCTCCATACCTGAACACAGAATCAAGGGGGTGGAGGGGGTTAGTTTTTGTAATGAGCCTCTTACCACATATGGGGTAAATCAGCCATCTCCAGCACTGGACTATACGTCCAGTGGGAAGATAAACAATACGATTTCCCATCACGAGCAACATTATTTACATATTTCGGTTCACAAAATGACTGCTGGGGTGAATGCCCCTGAATAACACAAACACCTCCCGCTCAATAGCTCTAATTGTGGAATTCCATTGCAATTATCAGCATTACATCTTTATTCATGTTAATGACTTAGAAATGATGACACTGAAGTAATTCTGGCTGCCACATTTAACCTTTGAAAAGCTTTGTGCAGAGACACAAATATCTTGACGCTACTTTCCGATAATTATTACCATTTGTTCCAGCACTTACCATTGATTCATTTTAAACATCCATAGCAAATCTCCTGCTGTTAGAATTTAGAACTAATGGCATTTCATAAGAAGGACCATGGGAAATGGTCAATAAGTAATACATAAATCAATTTTTCATGCAAAGCACAGCTTGTAGATTTTTCCTACCATTGCTATTTTCTTTCAGAATGTATAATTAGATCAATAGTCTCATTTCATAGATATATATACACATATGCATTATGAATATTTCTAAGCAAGCAATTAATATATACATATATAATTATGAGCATCTGTTTAAAAAATGATCAAGGGGTGTCAGGCAAGTGGGACATTGAGAGGGGCTACGAGGGAGATGAAAAGCATTACAAGGTTTTCCCCTTTACGTCTTTTATTTGGACCAGGAACCTTTAATTGGTGCCTAAAGCTTTAGGAAGCATTTGTTGTATGATGTCTCCTTTCTGTGGCTCAATAACTGGAAGGGAAAGAGTGAAAAGGTTAGGTAGGAGATTGAATAGGTAAGGGTGAAAGAGTGGTTTTATATGTGGTAAATGGCATGAGGAAGAAAAGGGGCTCAAGTGCGGATAAAAAAGACCAATGGGAGAGAAAATATGTAGACAATGGAAACAATATCCTTTTGACATAATTTTTGGCCACAACATGTCTTCATTTAAATCATATAACTTACAGGTACATTTGTGAAGCCTTTTTTTTTACATTTAATGTCTAAATAATAATAATAATTATTATAATTATAGTACATATTTACTAAACATTTAATTAAACTCACAATTAAGCAGTAATGTGAAAAAAATGTAATTTTTTTAACTTATGCAAATAATTCAGATTCACCATCATCTTGCAAAACCGAATTCATCTTTTAAGACGGATGTTTTACAATGAGACGATAATAGAATTGCCACCCAGTGTGTGTTCTGCCGTATGTTGTGCACATCATAAGGAGTGTGTTTCCTTATCTCAGCTCTGCAGGTTAGGAAGCACATTGTAGCTGCCACCAAAGAAGAATGTGACATAAATGAAGCAAGGTCCATGAATGTACGCCTTGTGCTAAATGAAACTTCTACACACAGGCTGTCCCATTTCAATTTTGAGTTACTACGATGGATGATTTCAGCTTAATAGCTTCCAAATATGCAAATGACTATTATCCCTAAAAATAAACATTCCTTGGCAGGTGAAAGGTTAAAATCAGAAAAAAAGTTCTAAATGTGGAACAAATGTGTAAGCCAATGGAGTATCCCTGATAAATCATCTAAACAACATATTTTCCAACAAAATGGCTCTGTATAAATATTGCTGTTCAAGTTAGATAGGCTAAGATGTGTTATTAACCCATTGAGTGCCAACCACCTATGTGATAGTTGGTTGGCAAAGTGGGCCTTAGGAGCCAACCACATATTTCATATGTGCTGGAACTCCAGGGTATCTCCTCCACAATTGTTACAAGGGATCACAGAGAAACTGTTTCTTTAGTGTAGTGGAGTCCGCTAGCCCAATATAACTGCCCGCTACCATGGTAACTGACATTATACAATATATAGGACCAGCTCCGCCCATCTTGTTGGAGTAACCTGCCAGTGCTGGCCCATCAAAAAATAAGCTTAAACTCCAACTTTCCCCCTAATAAGTAAACACAGAGGATTAAAATATCTTAAAAATGTTATGAATATTTTTTAACATTTTTAAAACTGTGCTGTGTCTGAATAAAGGTGCCTGATTGCTTGGTCTAGAAGCGGGGAAGGGCATTTAGTCTTGTTCATTAAAATTCTTGCTCACCACTAGATCACCGCCCTACCTCTCCAACCTTTCTATGCCCTCCTTGGCCTGGATGCGCCCCTCCCAACTCTCTATATGGAGAAGTAGGGGAAGACCTATCCGAGCTCTTTCTGTGAAGATACAGTCATACCCAACAGGGAACCGTCCAGCGATGACGGGGTTCTGTTTACTTTTGATATCATTCACTTTTTCTCTGCCGCCTGTTTTACATTGACCTGCGTTTTCCTTTCCTAACCATTAAAAGTATTGATGTCTCACAAATTACATTCTTCCCTGGACTTTAACTAATACAATGCTTTATCAAATTTAATCTCACAACCCCTATTAAAACTCATATTATATTGCATTTCTCCTTGTGTTCCATTTAAGTAATTTTATTTCTCTTGTTATTTGCTTTAATATTCTTAATGTATCTGGATCTAAAGATTTAAGTAAACATCTAGTACTGCCAGCTTTTTAGTTTAACACCTGTTTACATTGTAGTGCCATCCAGAACATACACTGACCTAAAAAAAAGGGAAAAAAATGCACGTTAAGTTAAAAGGATTTATACAATTATTTTTGTTGTAATCAACTATTTCATAGTCGGGCAAAAAAAAAGGGAGATCTAAGTTCTCTACCAGCTGGCCAAGTTAAACTATGGAGGATTGGTATACGGGGCACAACCCCCCTAGTATTCAATAAAAGACGCTGTGGCCCTTTCAGAGCACCTGGGTATGATGTCATATCTTGGTGTTCCACAGTGAGGTCAAGTTTAGGACAGCACCAGTGCTAAATACACCATCGGCAGAACCTCTTATATCAAGTGATACAGGGCGTCCACTACCACTATTTGATTCTAGTGGATAGGAAATACATAATGATGTCTTTAAACCTGCCAAATAATAAGATATATGGTTTATGATAACATTATGATCTAGCGTTTATAGAATGTTCTAAATATATTTTTATTTTTAGTTGTAAACCTAGAATGCTTTTTAATATTTAAAATAAAAGAAATCTGTTTGGCCTTTATTACTTAACTACACTAAAGAGTGTGATTGAGCTGGGATACATTTATTAGCCTTGTCCTTTTTCCGAACGATAGTACTTCTTGTGGGCTGTAATCCACATCCAGGGCTGGACTGGAACTAAACTTGTCTCAGATATGTAAAGCGCGTGGGTCATATTGCTACATTCAATGTGAAAAGTATGCACATCCCTGCGTTTCTCTGCTGTACTCTATGGCCCATCCACACCTGCAGTTTTTCTGTAGCTTTAAAATGCCCTTAATTTATAAAAAAAAATGCCCTAGGTCTAGGCTAAGGTCACAGAATACATGATTTGGAATTATTTTGCATCTCCTACAAAACCTGAAATTTATTAGGTGCCAAAATATTAAATAATGAATTGAATGAATATGCAGGATAATTCTTCAGATATTTCAGCAGATTGTGTTTAATAAAGAGAACACAGCTTGTGAATTAAGAGTGTGACTTGCAAGGGGAGAAATGCTGGTTTTCCGAATCTCATAAAAATGGTAATACAACAATTAGTGGGGTCATATTCTAAAACACAGACTTTTGCTTAATGGATCCAGTGATACACATTCATCAGCGGAAGATGGCTTTAGCATAAAATGGCATGTAAATGAATTGATGACTGACCGTAAATTAATTTTAGTGCTGAAGATATAATAGAGAGAAACAGCTAGATGCCACTTTATCACAGTATTTTATTACTGAGCAACTTCTTAATGTCCTATCTGCATTTAGTTTCAAACAGCTTGAACACACTGAAAAATGTTCTGATGTAAAAATAAAACCAGTAAACACCAGTTCTGGAAATACAAATAAATAAGTCAAAATGGCATGAATTTGACAGTCTAATCACATATCCGGTATAACTGGTTGTTTATTGCACAGCGGTATATACTTTTTAAAATATTTGTAAAGGGAGAAATGAGTGGGATGACATTCAAGAGATGCCATTGATGTAACTATGCCTTATGCATAGCTAGGGTGGGAAATCAAAATGTTTCCACTCAACACGACTCAACAGTTTAGTGAATGCACTACAGACACGTCCTTACGTGAATACTGTTAACAACAAAGCCTGTTGTGAAAATGGGGCATTTGGTCCATGGATGGATTGGGTAGCAGCAAAAGAATTAAGCGCCTCGGCGATTGTTACCATCAGGAGCCACATTGCATGTGTGTGCAGGTCACAAGATGTCCGATGACCCAAGGGTACCTCTAATGACTGTCCGTGGCCTTTGTCTCTAGCCCTAAAATAAATAGTGATTATGGAATACAAATTAAAAATCTCTTTTGTTATTCAATATACCCTGCTTCAGCACAGAAGCTTTCTAACTTTGTGGTTCGGTGCCACTAAAGTCTTCTTTACGGGCAGGCTAGCCTCATCTGACTCCTAATAAACTAATATGCACTACAGTACAAATACTACAACGTTCATTTAGCAGTATAGATATCGAAGGGCATGAATATTCACTGCAGGCATTAAGAATCTCACAGATAATTGACTGTAACAGCTGGTAGGTTATACAAAAGAAAGTAATTTCATAAAATAACTTTGTTTTAATCCGTATGTCAATATTACATTGGTTTCCTAACTTCAAAGAAAGATTTAATGAGTGAAGCTATTCTGCGTATCACAATTGAATAAGCTGTACCACTAACTAACGGTGTTGGTACAGTAACAAGGAGGTAACTCTTGCATGATGGTTTTCATGTCTAAAATTATGTATAGTAGACTAAACTCTTTTCAAAGAAATGCTGAAATAAAAATACATGTCTTAAAACTCATTGGAACCCTGCGTTTATTTTTAGGTTCTATGGTAAATGGATGGGGTTCTGCATCTGACGAGGACCGTAAATTTTCTAGTCATAAATCTAGTGTAGGTAGCTCGTCCGATGATTCCATATTTACAAGCGGCAGCTTTGCACAATCATTGGTTGCAGCAGCTGATAAAGCGGGTTTTACGCTAAATGGAACTAGCCTATCGAGAGCAGGTTTGTAGATCCGGGATTGGAGCTTGTGGCATGAGGGATGGCTCTCTTTCCTCTGAGCTTTCTCTTTCCTCTTCACGATCGCAGCTGAGATTAACATGCATGGCATTAGGTGGATGGCCAATCACACATTTCATAAAACGGCTTCTTCTGGTTGAAAAATCAATCAGTTTCTCTGTTTGTGCGTCTGTATTTCCAAAGGCTAATCATAATTAACCTGAGAACATATTCTAGAAGCTTTCATTGCTACCATTCCATAAACTATACGTACCTGTATCTTCTCTTGGCTTTGGCATTCAAAATCTTTGCTAAATGATTGAATATGTGCTATTTCGCTAATTTTATATTCATAAACATACACACACTATGATATTTTTGATACATTTTGTGGCATTGTATTACATTTCAAGAATGCCGCTTTTCAAGATTCTTTATTTCCCCACAAGAAAACTTCCTTGTATTTTCACCAGTTTCTTAAGGCACAAAACATTTCCACCTGCTGAGGTCCTTGCTGAGGAACAGTAGGTGGTCAGTGCAATACTATACATGCAATTAAAAATAATTTCACCAGACTAGGAACACCTCTCATGAGAATAATTCAGTAAATAATTGGATTTGCTTCTTTTTTCCAATACAGGGAAAATGCACTCTTTTTCACAGAGGCCCCGGCCTGCAAGTCCATTTTCTACTGACAGTAACACAAGTTCAATTGTGAATCAGAGCCAAAGGCAACGGCCCACCAAGAAACATAAGGGAGGTAGAAACGAGCAGCCTCCGGGACTCCGCAGAGAAGGAATCACTGACGGTATGCCTGCTTTCAAATAACATTTTATTTATTAACTGTAAGGATGGATGGACTTTTTAGGACTGCAGGTCTCGTTGCCTATAACCAGCCAAAAAGTTTTAGCAGGTGCTGATGTGAGTTTCAACTAACTCGCCATTAACAAAATCTCATCTCCACCAGAGGCTAGAAGCAGCCAATAGGTATAACTTACATGCTTGAAATGTTGAAATCTTTTACATTTGTTCAGAGATTTAAGAACGAGCATCATGGAAATTAATCTACACTGTTGACCTTTAAGGAATGAATTTATGTTTAGCGCCAAAGCAGGTTAAAATGTATTCCGTGTTGAAGGTCTCAACAGGCACATATTTTATTTTTCCTTTGCAATGAACTATATATATTTTAACATTTCCAGATCTTCCGCCACCACCGGATCCCCCACCTTGCCAAAATATGAGACAGCAAATACCACAACATCAACGTGGAGGTCCTACAGAAAGGAAAGGAAGTTCTCTTGAGAGGCACACATCAAATATGGATGACTCAAAGGCCTCATTAGATCGCCATGCTAGAACATCGTTAGAACGACAGCGCCAAACACAAGAATGGATTGGATCCACGGAACGACAAAACAAGCAGGCGTTTGGATCAGGTCAGGAAATGTTCTATTGGGAAGATATAAACTTAGATTAGCTAATTATGAACAAAATCAAACTTAGTTTTATTAAACATTAGAAAGTGCCATTTCACTATTGACTAATGCTACAGATGAGTATAAAGTACATCAATTGACAGACTATGGAAGCCATTTGGCCATATGGCCTGGCCACTCTTTCTAGCTGCTATAAGGCCTCCAACCTTACTTGGTCTTGACTTTGTCCACATACAAGGTCACACAGAACTGTGTACATTTGCTCACCGATATCCCATGTACGGTATGGTCTAATGCGTGTTGAGGAGCACGCACTTGTACTGGGTTAAAAGGACAGCAATTAATATCTTTATACTACAACCCCTGCCAGTCCTATTCTCTCCCACTATTTGCTCTGTATCCTGTATAAAAAATGCAATTTAAGTAAAAACTCCTCTTTTTTTGCTAAAAATAGAGGGATAATGAACATGATTATATCAACCTGACCATGCAACTGTATTTTGATAAATTGTACATTGTATTGGAAAAGCTTAAATCACACAAATACATAGGACTTTAAGAAACAGTATTCACTGAGATAAAAAAAAAACAATCCTTAATGTCATATCATCGAATAATTTCATCTAAATCTAATTAGAGTTTAATGGCACGCTGAAAAGTATTCCCATGTCTGTATATTTAATCTTAACCATAATTCTGTTTTTATTTTTTTCTATAATTGCACATTTAAAAAAAGCATATGTAATGCGCATCAACTGTGCACATTTAAATTAATGGTAATATTTTAAAGATCAGCAATTTCGTAAAAGATCAATGGGAGCAAAAAATCAAGATAATTAGACAGGTATAGAAGCTGAAACTGTATTAGTGCTTCATCATGCGTGCATCTTTGCATAATTAAAAAATTTAACCTAAAATACTTGTAGTATGAAAGCAGTAAAAAGGTTAACAATAAATTGAAAATGGCTTAACAATTTTAGATGCTATTCTTCATGGAAAAACTTTAAACGCACTCTGTAGAGTGGTCATTTTATTATTTCTCTTGAAGTTACATCACATAAAAATAACAAATACTTAAGAAGCCTTTTCGGCAACATCCTATCAGCAGCTACTTTTGTGTCGCATTTCAAGTGTTCCTGGCAAAAATTTCAAATGGAAAGATTTTGTGTCATTAAATAATTATTTCTTGGAAGGGTTTGGGCATTTGACAATTCTAGTGCTGCATTTAGTTAAAAGTGTTAAATTAACTGTTGGAATAGGAATAATGTACTTCCACTCGTGATATGGGTAATTAGGGCATACAGCTAACTTCCTGACTTTCTTTCTAATTTTTGTGCCAATGAAAATATATTGCTCTTACAGAATAGAAATCTGATCAAGAAGAGTCGTCTAGATGTTGGTTGATATTGTGTAATATAAGTAAAATACAACATAGCATTATATTAACAAGCTACTAAAATATTTGTTTAATCTACTCTAATCTAAAGTAAAATTTACTGCAGTACCTAGAGGGAGCCATCATGTTGAGAGAGGCACAAGTAGGATTAAAAAAAGATTGTTAAAAGTAAGATTAGTTAAAAATATCATATTCATATTTTTTTGTCCTGCAGAAGAAGTTCTGATGCCATACAATAAACCAAGTTTCCCTTCACCTGGAGGGCACAGTTCCTCAGGAACCGTTTCATCGAAAGAGTCAACTGGACCTAGGAAAGGAGATATGCTGAGAGGCCACCAGCGTAACGCCATCGATTTCCTTGATGTAGGATATTTGGGGCCAAACAGCCAAGGACAGTATACAGGTGAATTATGTAAGTAATGCTTTTCCACAGGCCAAAAGACAAGCCAGCAACTAAGTATTTAACGTTGTGGATAATTAGAGAATTTTTAGTAATATGAATCAATATCGATGTATTGTCCCTTGTCTTCAAAACACATTTTCTAATTCCAGGGGGTGAGGACCCTACTTGCGAGCTAGAAATGTATCATATTTTGAACGTTAATGTTTCAGCCATGTTTTAGAGTTATAGGTGGAATGGGCTGTCTGATAGTCTCATGGGTTGGCGGGATATGCTTTGTACAAATTAATTCTCTCCAGTGCAGAGAAAGCTGAAACTTTAGTGTTTTGTCACCTTCTGTTATAAAAATACCCTTACATTTGCAAGATTTTTGTTCTGGATAAACCCCCTTCTGTCTATCTATACATCCATGTTACATCCTTAAATTAAAACATTAAAACAGTGGTGCATTTGCCCCTGAATATTTTTGTCCATTTATTGATTGTATCTAAGTAAATATAATTCCACAGTTGGCTTCCAGAAATGGTATCTCAAATGCGATTTTAATATAATTACACAAGATAGTAAGAACAGGAATCAGCCCACATTGTAAATCAATTAAAAACAGTTTATATCTAGAAATATTTTTACGGGAAAGGTATAACTGAATTACGAATATTGTATTTGTAATTAATGCTCTATTTTACATGGACTACAAAAGCCTGACCTTCCGCTGAGTAAGGGCAGCGAGGGATTTAGTCCAACAGCAGTAGAGATATAGTTGGCTCAATGCACACACACTGGGCCACGCGATTACCATTGTATATCACTTGCCGTAGAACCGTATTCAGATGTTTTATGTGGAGAACAAAATATAAATTGTGGCAACTATCTTAATCCATCATTGCCGGGAAACATAGAGGTACATATTAAAGTATGACTGTGAACCGAGCATATTATTAAATCCATATTTCAAAAAAACACTTTTCGATTAGGAACGGTAAACCCTTCTACAATGATAAAGGGGTAAAATAATCATCTCTATAAATGTAAAACTGTTGCCACTAGCAGTCTAGGATAAGGAGAAGCTCTTACTTAAAAGTGTTTTCACAGCCCTTTAAATAACAGATACATATAATAGAACCCATTTTTGATTAAAAAAAAATATATCCTGATTGTATATTAAATTTTCTTCATGTGGAAGTTATTTATAAGACATCTAAACAGTTCTTTTTATAAATACCATAAATGTTTAGTTTTCTTGCTTCTGTTTAATGAAAGGGTAATTATGATTTAGTAGTTGATGTGCCATCATTAAAATAGTGTCTACTTTTTACTTTTCTTCCTTTCCTCTCTCTCCTTTCTTATTTGTCCCTGCTTTTTTCTTTTCTCTCCCTTTCTTTATTACTTTACTTCTTTTGGTGTTTCTCTTGCTTTTCTGCTCTTTCTTCTATCACCTTTAATTTCCTCTCTATCATTTATTGTTCTCTTCCTTCTTTGTTCTTTGATTCTCTCCGTGCAACTCCAGCAACTCTTTAACTTTACACAAAACACTATCAAGAATCCCTTCCCCTCTGCACAACACTACGCAACAGCCTTGCCCTCAACGCTATCTAGCGGTCCCTTCCATACACAACACTAACCTACCCTATGTCATAGTTTATTGTTAAACAACATTTAGGTCCTACTGTGCGTTTTTACCAAGCGATGATTAATTAACCTCCTATTCCGGCATTCAAAAAAAAAATGCCTTGCATGCGATTGCTTGATTTTGCTATTGATGCCCCAGTTAATCGTTTGACTTTTCTTTCATTTGCAGAGTACTGAAGAGATGCATCCAAAAGCTGCTCCAGAGGCCACCGGGTCTGGACTGGTGAAAGTAAAAACAGTGCAATGAACATTTTCGTTATTTATCTTTGATTGGAAAGACTGTAAATGCAATGTAAAGACACAAAATCACGCATATCCCACAGACATTTTACTTTTTCTTCTCTTAAATACACCATCCACCTTAACTATTTCATGCCAGGAGTACACACACACAAAAAAAGAAGAAAAAAAAAAACAAAAAAAAGGAAAAATCACCATCAACGCTGATGAAAAGAGCATTTTGCTTTGTACATAGTTCCTTTGGTTGCATTGCTATGCAAGCTTGGTCTCTTTTATCTCTGTTCATATTATCGTCTGTTCTTATTGTTCGATTGTATTATACTGTATGTGAACTAATAGGCTGTGGTGCCATATAAAAAAAACAAAAACATAAATTGTTTAGCTGTGTAACATTCATGTTTTCAATTTTTGCACTGCAATTTTTATTTGACGATAAGCACAAATCCGACTTCCTTGTGAAATGAAGAAAAAAGACACTGAATGTGAAGGGAGTTCTCTGCTGTAGAATGCTCTAGGATACGGAGGATAGCGTGGCAGAACGGCTTCAGAAGGACTTCCGCAGAAAGAATAAGCTCAAAATCTGATTCTGGCTAATTGTTTTGGAAAAGGATCTATTAATAAGCAATATGTTTGTTTTTGCTTTCAATATGGTAAAAAATGTCATTGTAAGTTATATGAGAGTATGATTATGAATACTTGTATTCACATGTGTGCATTGCTGTGTATGTATATATATATATATATATATATATATATATATATCACAGGTGAACACACACACATATATTATATATATGCACACATATACATATAGCCACATCATTGGTTCATATTTAGCACCCCAATAACATTTTTTTTTTAAATCGAATCACTGCAAGAAAATGTGGGATGAGCCATGAAGATCCGAAAAAAGATCACCTTTCCGTGTTCCGAAATTGGTTAAAGTGCATTAACGTGCGTACCGGTACTGTTAACTGTCCATTAAAAACAAAGAACTCTACCAATTTTACATTTATTAGATGATTATATGTGGGGGGGGGAACATTTGAAATCTTTCAGACTAAGAGAGGCTTGTGTCATATTGAAAAGCTTTTTGTTTTATCCTCTTGTGCAAAAAAAAACAAAAAAAAAACCACGTAATTGAAAGATGGAAAAAAAATGCAAAATAAAAAAAAAATTAAAGATTTTCTACTCAACCATGTGATATTACTAAATATATTTCAGTTTTAATGATGAAAAGTGGCTGTTAATATATTGGTGTTGGTTTTATAATGCCATGCAGAGAAAAATGTTTCCTTAGTTTCTTCAAGGCCCGGGGGTCCAGAAAGAGATTAATGTACTTAATGTACTGTATAGCAGAAGAAAGTCGGATGCTACGTATGAAATTCTAAAAATAACATTTCTGTTGTTAAATTGGCTTTCGGGAAGTAATTTGACACGCACATTTCTCAGTCTGAGTGTCGAGATACATTGCATGTACCGTGCAAGTGATGAAATAGATCAATATAGGGGCCTTGGGAGGAGTTATAGAATGTTCACAAGTAATATGGATTATGAGACAGTATATCACAGGACATCATTCTCTCCCTTATAGGCCTCACACATCAATACTCTTCCACTAATGTGATGTTTGCTTTGAAAACCAGATGCCGCGTTCAAATACTTGATGCCGTACATTCCACTTCAACGCTGCCATGGATTCTGCGTATGTTACTTTGGCAGCAGTTGAAGTTTTTATTAAGAAACAAACCCTCTCTGTTTAATACACGTTTTTCATTTTGTTAAAAGCAATGGTTCTGACTTATTCTGTACAGAAAAAAAAAACCTGATAAAAACGGAGGTTGTTTGCAACTCACTGCGTGTTCTACTTTTGCCTTTGGAATATGTTTGTGTCGGTATTAAAACGGTGCCGTTTCATTCCGTGCCCAGACTGTCTTTGCAAATATTGTGAAAACCACACTCTGTGTTTTCATATATATTAAAGGATGTGACACCCCCCATAGCATTTTATTTTAAGGATAAAAAGTATGATCATACCTGGGACCTTCCGCGGGGAGTCGCCCCTTTGCTGTGGGAGTGGCTTCTTGTAGGGGCATGACTTGCACCTTGAATTAAGGGGAGTAGGTGGGAAGGGGGTGTGGCTAAGCACTACTCCTCCCACCTGGGCAAAGAGGAAAGTGACCCAGAGACCTGGGGGAAGCAGTGCTTCACTCCGAGAATCCAGGTCAAGCCCAGAGACCTCCCTGGTATGATTATGATAATTCAAGATTTTCCTGTTTGGAATATTTTCATTCCTAGTCACATATGTAGACATTTTCTCTGATTTGCTTCTTAAGAATATTTTCTAGATATCGTGCTATCGTGATATCATGCTATCGTATGTTCATTTTAAATGCAAATACAACCATTTCATAAAGGCAACAATTCCATGTTTTCATAGACCTGGGCATTTGCTATAAGGATACTGTAATAGATTTCATATTGTACAAAATATAGTCAAAATGTTCAGAAATCTCTTTTTTTTGCATATATTCTGACAAAAAAGTAGAAATAAATAACTAAAATATAAAAACCTGACCAATTCCTGCCAGAGACACCTGTGTTGGTATTGGATGTAAAAAAATGTAACACAAGTTGCTTCTAGCAGGCTCTGAAACCTAATAGAGCGTCACACACTTAAGGATATGACTGGAAAACGTTTCCGTATACATTTGTGCTCCTCTTATTTAAATGTAATTCCCTCTTTACATCAAC
Source organism: Spea bombifrons (assembly GCF_027358695.1). Lineage (NCBI taxonomy): Eukaryota > Metazoa > Chordata > Amphibia > Anura > Pelobatidae > Spea > Spea bombifrons. The sequence goes on from NC_071088.1 coordinate 13,584,949, forward strand.
CTCTAAATTCTCTCACTGTCCAAACTAAACTTCAAAACATGAATATACTTTGAGGGTATAAATATGATGGAATAATATATAATATACAATAATAATATACGTTCTTCACAGAGCCAATAAAGATGACCTGGACACCCTACGCCTAGTTGACATACCTGAAGGTGTTGCAGGCAGGGTTAGGCATAAGTAAGGTTTTTTGGCATACATCTATGCAATCCATAGAGACTTTTTAGTTTGGTGTGAATACTTTACCTATCCCAAACCCCAGAAGGTCACATGGGCTGCGGAACTGCTGAATCCCCTTTGACCTGCACCTATGCCATCTTTTTAGAGCAGACAGGGTTATGTTTCAATTAAATATTAATCAACCAATTTCTGATTTTAATTGCTTTGCTCTTATTACTTAGCATCTATGATGCATTAATGTATATGGGAACTTAATGGATAGCAAGATGGAGAAACCCTATACCCCTAACCAAAACTATATCTAATATACTTGTAGTGATTTATTAAGATATTCAAATATTGCAATACATATATGAGGTTGGGTTATCTAAAGCAATTGAACTCATTCAACTAATTCATTCAACTAATATCGCTAAGCATTATAGTGAAAGCATCTGTGACTTAACTTTGTTCTTCAAATGTTGGAAAATACTCCATATGGGCATTAAAAACATTTACATTCTACTGTAGTAAGATTAAAACAATAATTCACGCATCAAGTGGATGGAAAAGACAAGCGAAATGGCAAATGTAGTGTATACCAATGCCTGATAAGCTAAATAAATAGACAAATTCTACACAGGTGGACTGGAACATAGTGTTGAGGTGTAAAAGCTTTTGAACTCTGTTGGAGCACCGCTGTTTTACTTACTGGGGAAATAGCTAGGGTATATACCTTCTTGTCTTTTACCTGCTATTAAACCTCTCTCAACAGATGCAATATGTAAAAATGTTCTTATCAACAAATCGAACAATGGTCCAAACGGTGGGAACATTCCATTGGATGCATTGATAAAAAAAGATCACTTTTAAAGTTTTGCTCCCGATTTACCTTGGATTAACTAAGCAAACGATTTGACGAGGCAGGGATATTTTGTGTCACTGCGGCATTGCAATCTATTAAAAGATCCTGCGAGTGAAATGCGTCGGATGATCTAATCACTCATCTGGGTGAAATATAAGTGGAATGGCACAAACGTATTGTTTTCAGAGCAAAGCCATGTATTATGCATAGAAATATATAGGATGGGGTTAATACATAAATGCATTATATAATTCCCAGAGCCCAAGGGATGAACTTTGCCTCCTGGTTCACTGTAATATATAACTGCCAGAAAACTTATATTACACACAGCTAGGGGACAACGGGAGCATACCGTTTCATTTTCTGGCATATAGGTGCAAACAGAAACATTTGGATAGAAATATTGTTTGAATTATTTGCTCTTTGCCAAATTAGATGAAGATATTATTTGTTCTTCCTTGTGTATCCATTTTTATTTGCTGTTCCGGGCAATTTTTAAACATTTTGTTGAGGAAATAGCTATGATTTGGGCAAAGATGTACGCTTCATTTTAGCGATTTCACTCGTATGCTTAAGTCATAATTCTCTTGTAAAATAAAGTAGTCAGAGATGTCAAAATGTGCTTTGTATTATTACTGAAGACAAATAAATATTTCAACCTATGAGGTTATTAAAAGAGAATTATAATATAGTGAACAATTTTTATTTTATGTTTACGTTAATTTTATGTTAAGTTTGATTTATTCATATATACTTTATAAAATTAGAGGCTATTTCTAACATATTTTATTTATTTTTAAAGGGCAGGGGAAGAAAACATACATCTACTCTTACAAGGACTAAATAAGACCATTGAATTTTCCATTATCCCAGAACACAGTCATTCTTCTAATAGTCAATGTTCTTTTTTTCCTTTTTTTTTTAACCCCTTAAGGACAAAGGCCGTACATGTACGGGCTCAAAATGCATTGTTTTCAATGGGTTTAGGGACCGCCCATTGTCCTTAACGGGTTAAAAGAAAATAATTGGCATACCAAAACAAACTTAAGTCATATTTTATTTTAAACTCTGGTAACTTTATTATTGATATGCTATTATTGGGTTTATTCAACAGAAATTTTGGACCACTTTAAAAGGTTCAGTATTTGTAGCTCAGAATACATTTTATATGAGTTTTCTGTTTCTATGTAGTCTTTCTGTAAAAGGTACAAATCAAAGGACATTTGGTAAAAAGAAAACTTTACAATTAGAAAATCATTTTTAATTCATAAAAACTTGATGTTTGGAAAAGACAAAAAAAATAATGTGTCCTGGACATGTGTTAATGTAGATTTGTCATCTGTAAATTAGATTGGACAAGGACAAAAGCCATATAGAACTGCATGTCTTTCTATCATTCCACATAGAGATTGTTCTTCTTTCTAAATACATCTTTGTAGCTTCATGCGAAAACAAGTAACATTTTTGAGATGCCATTCAAAAATCCCAAATCTAAAAAAAATGTTTTGGGAGGGGAAGTCAGTTTTTTGCCTCAATTTATATGTGTAATAAAAGTACAAGTTCTTTTGTTTCATAACTTTTTGTAGTTCCTAGCTTGCTGAATTAAAATTCTTTGTATATGGCCTAATCTTAACCCAAGAACATATTTACTGAAAGTTCTTCCACAAGCTGTCCTACTGCCCATCTCTGAAAAGGCAAGGTCTGGGGTGAAGGCATTCTACATTGGGACACCATTGATAGATCTTGAGAGGATTTGTAGTGGTGTTGTGGCTCAGATAGTATTTTCTCTCCATGAATTTTAGTATGGATCCTACACCAGGTCTAACCAAGGCAGTATCCCCCAACCACCCAAAAAAACTTGGCAGTGGACAGTAGAAGGAATGTGAATCTATGCTCTTTCCATGTAGCGATTGCACAGCATGGGATGCTAGACTATGACATCATATCACAGAAATATGCATCAGAGGAACATTCCTTTGTGTGTGCTGGTGGTCTTCCACTCCTCATATGGTGCCACCCTAAGCTAAGACCTAATTGTCATATCAAACAAAAAGGTTTCTTTTAGATTAATTCCAATAAAATGTATTATAATGACTATTAACTAGTTCTTACTTAAGGTTATATTGGGCATTAAATTGATGTTGGTTAAATAAATTGTCTCAATCGTGGTACATATGGAAATCACTTCTGTATTTTTTTTAAAATACATATATTCTTAATGAGATATTCAATTTATAAGAAAAAAGTGAAAGTCATATGACCGACAGTGTCGCTTATATCTGCATAACAATTTTGCTAAGATTAATGTAAGCATTTATAAGATGATAATTATTGCCTTTATTGTAAATTTGCTGAGTCAGAAATAATGTTCTAAACTGGGACCCAGAATAAATCTGATACTACAATATTCCTTTATTATTTAAATTTCTGTTGAGTATAACCTACTGTCTCATAAATCTGGTTTAAAGAAAATTATTATATTTCATAAAGGTAATTGCTGGTTCCAACATTACCGGTTTTGAATGTTACAATGTTTCCACGACAACATACAGATAACAGAGCTTTATTCTTCTTGAAAGGCCTATTCTACCATTATAAAACATATTTTCATTGTACTTTATTATGTCTTTTAATATTACACATAAAAATATTGTACAGTTCATTGATTAAAAAAAAAAGAGAAAAAAAAGAAACATGTTGAAATGTTTCAATGTTGAAAAAATGTATCCTCATTTGATTTTTTCAGGGTGTTATTTCTAAAATGTAAGTGGTTTTATTTCACTGTCCGAAACCTGTTTTCTATGAACACCAGTTTACAACGTACAAAATAATTTGTACCATCTTTCATGAAACCTGAGTTGGTTTTCACCCTCTTTGTAAATGCAAACAAAAGAAAACAATAAAAAATCACAGCATGAAACGTTTGAATTGGTTTATTTAAATGATACACGATAAGCACATATGAAGCATTTATCAAGATGATTTGTCATGATGAAGAGATTAGAAACGTATTTCTAAACTATTGTTTGTGGTCCACCACAGTCCCCATGAACCTTTTGCAGGTGGTCCTCAGGATAATGCCAGTGGTACGCTAAGTATGAGTTTTAGAGAAAGCATGCAGTTGCAAAACATGGAAAGTGGTCTGATCACTATAGTAGCTAATAAAATAGTCCAGTCAGCTGGAGCATCCTACTGGTTGCTGTGGTGATAACATCACTTTTCCAAACTTTGCACTACATAATGCACTACTTTTTCTACTTAATTATTTTCTTTAAATGTTCCATTTGTAGAAGACTTTTCTGACGTCCCAAAAGCTTGTGTGCCTCAACATTATTTCCTGTGTTGACTCAATAGAAGGTACAGTATCATCTACGGTTAAAGATTCTACCTTCTTCTGGACCAATATGGCTTCATCTATTTTCTTCTAAATGCTATAAATACATAAATCCAATGGCATAAATACATTTTCTTGAGTTGCTCAATAGAGGTAGATGTCAATCCATAGTGTTAAAGGAAGCACGGTGCGATAGAAAACTATGGAAGACTCGGTGAGGACTCGGTGATCTCTCTTTTAACCAGTCCATGAAGAAGTGGCGTCAAGGCTGCCTCTTATGCAGAGGAGGGATGCTGCCATGCTGAACCTGCTGCACTAGGTCTGGGCTTAGTTGAACTAGGCCAGAATACACCACTGGTAATGTGATTCACAACAGAGAAAATTCTGACTTTTAATATTTGATAAAACATGCCTTTTGGAGCTCTCTCTTTGCTGGCCTAGACTAACAAGTCTAAATATCTTCTAACTTAACGCTTCCTAGTAGACTCAGCACAGCCTCATCTAGACACTACACAAAGGTCCTCACTTGACTTAGGGATACATGACTCAGGGCCTTTGCCTGCCCTTGGAACGCAAAGGAACTTCATCTCCCTTCAGCATTTTCCCTGATTCTGTGGCTTGAGGAAGTGTAGATGTCCATCTCCTGCACCTGTAGCTGGACCTTCACAATCCTACATGGGCTTCCAGTCTGTTTAAAGGGAAGGTGTGGCGGAGCATTGACCGTCATTGGCTCACCTTGCTTTTCCAAAACAAAAATGTTCTCCTGTTGTTCCACACCTTGGATTCATTTACATGAATTACGCTCTACCTGTTCACAAACGCCAAACATCTCCCTGGGGCTGTACGGTGTTACAATCGTGATACTAAAATGGCGGAACATATATATATCACGGTTTAGTTCACAGTTTTCAAAACTTCAAAAGTCCCAGATAACAACAATAATCTCTTGATAGAAATATTGTCTGAAAGAAATAAAGCAAGCTAAAGGAAACCTTAGTTTGGGATTAGATTGGTTTATTCATAATCCCAGATGTTGCATTATATCCATTCTGACATAAATGCATATTCATTATAGATATGAAAATGAGAAATGCTATCTGCTGAATTAGTTACTGCCGGGGTGATGAGAAAATCCAGAGTTGATTAACTAAAGAAGTTGTCCTATGATATTCACGGTGTCATCTGGTAATTAAATACCATACAGTATTTCAATTGAACTAAAGAGTTTTAGTATATATTGTTAAGCATTATAATGACATCTGGCATTCCATAAATCTTTTTACATTTCCAAGAAAACACCCACACTGGGGTTTGTTTTGTATGATTTTCAAAGTTTTTTTTTTTTAACATTCAAAAATCGTGAACATGAGACACGATTAACTCCTTTGGCGAAAGTAGACAACTTTGGTGAAAAGTAAATCATTATTATAAATGGTGCTTTTATCAGAACAATGCGTTTCCTCCAAAATTTCATATTATTATGATTGATGGTGCATAAAATACTACAAAGAAAATGCCCATGGTGAAATATCATCCAGAAGGTGAAAAGAGTTTGAGATTTCCAAATAGTGGAAGATATTAGTGACTACGTTTTAACTCCTGCCAAGTCCTCCTTAAAATATTGTTTGTCTCTATTAACCATTGACTATACTGCCCCCAACAGGCAAGGGGTCAGCAGTCATGCTCTCACATTTCCCTTTAGGTCCAGGGAGCTTCTTTCATTTATTGACTGTTTATCAGAATCAAGTGCAAATAGAAAGACATCCCTGTCTCATAGTACCAAATATCCAATACTCCCCAAAGGTGCAGGTGTCCAAATTGGGACGCTTCTGTTGGAGGTTGTGGTTAGAGTTGGAACAACAAGCAGGACTACCTATGGTATGGACCTCCAACCTAACGGCGTTCAGCAGCAGAAGGTTGTAAGGTGGCAACACAGGAGCTTCAACACCAAAACTCTCTATTGATTTTACAGCTCCCTGGCTCAGTCAGTAGAGATCAGAGGATGTCCCCAAATGGCCCATGATTCCCACTGCCTGATGATATAATGTGATCTATTTATGAGCAGCAGATGTACTTCCTGATGTTTTTGTTGGCCTCCTAGAGGTGATGACCACAGCATTGCATCTATAGATCTGTATTACATATTTTTTGTTTTTCTCTTATGGGGTGATTCTCTGGCCTAAATCTGATAACTACACTACATTTTTTTTTTTTATAAATAAGATAATAGATTTGTGCATTTTGATTTGTAAGATTTTTAATATTAACACATTTTGCCTAATTCATCTATTTATATGAAACACCAAAAACAAGGAGGGACCCCCAACAAAACAAAAAACAACAAACGACAAACCTCAGAATATTCATTATAAGTTTGTTCATTTATTCCTCTTACTCTGTTTATCTGAACCACTTGGAAGCTCTCCCCGATTATCTTCTGGGAAGTCCTCCAGCAGTGAATTGCAGTTACATAAAAGCTAACATAACAGCTTGGACAAGATCCCAAGCTCACCCAAAACAAATAATTAAAAGTTGTGAGGGTAGTGTTTATAGGGTAGTGCATCTGTGTTCAATGTAGTATGAGTATTGTGTAGTTTGTGTATAGGGTGAGATAACTATAGTGAAAGCCCTCAGAAATTCATCTTAACTTAAAGGTCGAGAAGCAAAACTTGCTGTCCAAAAACGAATGAGGCGAAATGCAAATGAAAAATCCATCCTAACCAATGTTGGTCTCCATACATATAAAATTCTATTCACATTGTCGGCTATGAAGGCATAGACATTTTAATTTTTGCCTTTTTAAAAAGAATGAGAGGTTTACGTAGAAAGAATAACACACCATTAAAAAAGTAAAATATTCAAGTGGCCTCCATATAAAATACAATGGCCTACATTATAAAAGACAGATGTACTATATTTAAAAGCAGGGCTATTCTTAGTACTAGGCTTGGGGTGCATGCCCCCGTAGCAATTTTAATTCTGAATGGGGGATGGAAATAAAGAGGATATACCAATGCTTGGTTAACAGGGGGTTCTATGAACTCTTGCTTCTTTTTATATATATATTTATATATATATATATATATATGTATATATATATATATATATATATATATATATATATATATATATATATATATATATATATATATATATATATATATATTTATATTTATCCCTATTACATGGAGGTGTAAAGATTTAAAGTTTCAGATGAAGACATGCAGAATTTAATTGAGTCCCACCTGAAATTCACATAATGTAAAGTGTCTGGCACTTGCATGCCCTCACAGACATTTTGCATTTTAGTGAATATGCAAGTTGTTTAAAAAATACAAGGGCGTGCAACAAAGACTTGCCTTCCCCTAATCGAATGTCAATACATTAACACAGTTCAAAACTAATCTTCATGTTTTCACCTGTGTTGGGAAATAAGTCTGTATATTATACATAATTGAGGAGTACTGGTTGTATTTAATTAGCTGTTTCAAACTACATAATTTAAATTGGGTGGTTTTCTTGAAGTTGTCACAGGGCTGAAAAGCAAAGGTTATAGGTTATCATTCAATATTGCGATGACTCTGAGTCCCTATTTGATCGTTTTAACCCATGCACACCAATGTCTCATGCATGCTGAGAAACAAACATTAATCTCCACCGACTGGGTTACCAGGAAATAAAACAGATGCTCTGATGATCTAGAAACAGAACCCTTGCCATGTTCTCCCAAAAAAGTCTCTTTTTGAAATTAACAGATTTTTTTTGTAAATTTCTGCCTCTATATATGAATTTTCTTTGTGGTTAAATAAAGCACTTCTGCCTCAAAAAAATATTTTACATTTCACTTTCCATATTAGATACACTTCATATGCCAAAGTTTACTTGAAACTTCCTTCTGAACCTAAAGTGTTTTCATCTTCTCTCGATCCTCGGAACGTCTCTGAAGCTTGCTGAGACAGGTTGAAATCTGTGCGCTTATAAATAACACTTCTCCTGAAGCTCTTTTTACTGTCACAAAGGATGAAATGTTCCTGCAGCTTCCACCCTGTCATCTTCCCATTGCCCTTATGATCCCATGTCCTCACAATTTCATTGTGTTTGTTTATATATTGTCTGATATTGTTAACGCCTTTCTTGCTGGTCCCATGTATCCTTAACCTCTTTAGGACCAGGGATATTTTACGCTAAGGGATATTTTTGCTATGTCTTTCTTCAACCATTATTTTCCAATTTCTCATTTAGTGATCCCATGGAAACTATATATTTTTTCAAGACAAGTAGGTTTTTTTAAAAACCATATCGAAACATGGAAGACATTATTTTTTATAAAAAAATAAATAAAAAAAACATACTTAATCACAGTTTTACAGGTATGTACAGCTAGCATAAATGGGAAAAATATATTTACTTATATTTATATATAAGTTTTCTAACATTTTATTTTAATTTTTATTTTTTTAACCTATACCTGATCCTTAACCAGACCCTACCCTATCTATCTAATTCGCCATTTACAAACAGAAGTTCAGGAAACCAGTCACGAAGCCATCAACAACAGTGGTGACTCCGCGGTCACAGGGTAGTGGGACTGTTTTTAACCCATAATGTACCTGATATGTCATTGGTCCTCTAGGAACATCTATTCATGACATACCCAGTACCTTGTTGGTCACCAAGGGGTTAAACTGCAGAAGGACTCTGTCCCATCACACATGGTTAAAACCCCCCGAAAACAATAACGGGTGCCTTTCCAATACATACTTACATACTAATTAAAGCAGATCTTTCATATTTTAAGTTACTGTTGTATGGAAATTTTTGGAAACTGTGTTTCCTCTCACCATTGCTGAGTGCCAGGGCCAGGCTGGGGAATATTAGGTGGCACAGGCTACTAATGTGCAGCTGCAGAGTGTTGCTATGAGTATCCAGATAGCGGCCGCACACTGCAGGCAGGGGAGAGCTGGCACCTTCTGGCCATACCTGGGAACTCTCTAGCTTCAGCTACCTGGTGCCTACTCTGAGTACCTCCAGCTGCTAGCCAGCCTAAGCCTCTACCAGAGCCAGACTCTGATTGCCCTCCGAGGCTGTGCACCAGAGCGCCGCCTCCTCGTCCTGTCTCTCCTTCCTGTCCAGCTCTGGGCCTTCCATGTCTGCCTGGAAGAAGCCACCAATCCCACCGGACAGATATACCCAAAAGCCCGATCCACTGGTGGTAAGTCACTCATGTCACATCACCAGCTGCTTCTGCCGCACCACTCCGTGCTCTGCTCTGCCATAAAATTAGTTGGCTATATAACTTTTTTTTTCATCTGGCTTTAGCTCGGGTTTGGATTACCTCCAAAACTGGGCAACCGTTTACTGCAGTAATCACAGTGATACTCAAATAATTCAATGACTGACATCTGGACTACCAGATTGGTGGATCACAACAATTCTACAAAAAAAAAGTCCTAATCACCCAAGAAAATCAACAGTAACGATTTAAATTGTGTCCTGAACAGACATATCAGTGTGACATGCATCAATCACAGACTTTCATTAATTCACTGTTAAAGTTCATACATACAAATTAGATAACACACAACATGGCTTGTGTGAAAGGATCAATCATATTCTAAACTGTCTATGATTTATATCAGTGTAAACCAGTTACCGATGAATGACACGCAGATAACAAAAGGCCATTCACTACATTATGTCTTGTTTGGATAAACACATTGAATTATTTCAGAACATAGTAAATTATAGTTATCCCAGTTCATAGGAAATGTAACAATGAAATTTAACAGCTAGTACAACAGATGCCACTTTTACTGGGAATGCATTTTTTATGTTTCTGTGGCCACACAGGCTTTTTGGACTCTGGGGCTGCTAAATTTTTCTGGACAAAGGCTTTATAAATTCCACTTTCACGCAAAGAGAATCCGGTGTGAGTAGCCCCTGAGATTGGGGATACTAACCTTTGAGAATTACAATGTAGGCAACCAAACACATAGGTGGGAAGTGGGTGGAATCAGACTTGGATGATGCCTTGGAATGAGTTGGAGCTATTATTGAATAATGTTACCTCCAGCAGTGTTCCTTTTAAAGCATTGTAAATGCACAGTTTTCCTAGAGAGAAATTTGGTTGTCTATTTTATACATAGGATTCAGGAATATGGCATGGTGGGGGATTCTTTCTCAAAAAGAACCCAAAAACTAACATACTAAGCAGGGGCGTAACTAGACCCCTCAGGGCCCGGGTGCGAGAATCTGTTAAGGGCCCCCCACCCCCCCAAAAAAACATGATTTTTACCCAACAATTTTTTTTCAACAAATTCAATTTACATATTGAATCATTTCTGTAAAAAAATCAAAGAAAAAGGGGCGCATGTTCAAAGGGCATAATCAAAGAAAATGGGGCGCATGTACATAGGGCCCTTTTTGTACATGCGCCCCTTTTTCTTTGAATACATAAATAATCTTTCCACCAAAACAGCCTGACTGTGGCATTTTTGCCACCAAAACAGCCCGCCTGTGGCATCTTTGCCACCAAAACACCCCGCCTGTGGCATCTTTGGCCCCATAACAGCCCGCCTGTGGCATCTTTGGCCCCATAACAGCCCTCCCGTGGCATCTTTGCCACCATAACAGCCCTCCTGTGGCATCTTTGGCCCCATAACAGCCCGCCTGTGGCATCTTTGGCCCCATAACAGCCCGCCTGTGGCATCTTTGCCACCATAACAGCCCTCCTGTGGCATCTTTGCCACCATAACAGCCCTCCTGTGGCATCTTTGCCACCATAACAGCCCGCCTGTGGCATCTTTGGCCCCATAACAGCCCGCCTGTGGCATCTTTGGCCCCATAACAGCCCGCCTGTGGCATCTTTGCCACCATAACAGCCCTCCTGTGGCATCTTTGGCCCCAAAACAGCCCTCCTGTGGCATCTTTGGCCCCAAAACAGCACTCCTGTGGCATCTTTGGCCCCAAAACAGCCCGCCTGTGGCATCTTTGCCACCAAAACAGCCCGCCTGTGGCATCTTTGCCACCAAAACAGCCCGCCTGTGGCATCTTTGGCCCCATAACAGCCCGCCTGTGGCATCTTTGGCCCCATAACAGCCCACCTGTGGCATCTTTGCCACCATAACAGCCCTCCTGTGGCATCTTTGCCACCGTAACAGCCCTCCTGTGGCATCTTTGGCCCCATAACAGCCCGCCTTTGGCATCTTTCCACCAAAACAGCCTGACTGTGGTATCTTTGCCCCCCCCCCTTACACATCCATGCTATCTCTCACACACACACACACACATATATATTAATTCACAAATATTTACTCACTAATTCACAGATAATCCATTCAATCATTCAGATATTCATACATTGATACTCATTAATTCCCTCATTCAGATACTCATTTACATATACTCATTCACAAACATTCATTCACTCACTCCTTCACAGATATTCATTAATTCTCTCACTCAATCTCAAATACTCCTTCATGCAGCCTCCCCTTACCTGAACAACCGAAGATGTAAAAAGTATGTGCCGCTCGGCGCTCGCAGACCAACTTGTTCAGTGCATAGGGGGAAGCAGATGCGCAGCAGGGTCATGTGACGTACGTCACGTACGTCACGTGACTGTTGGATTCCTGCGTCCCCCGGCATCCTCGTCTGCCAGTAAGTAGCGGCCCCCCGCGGAATTAATCGTGGGGGTTGCCCGGGCCCCCTAGAGTGGCGGGCCCGGTAGCAGCTGCTGCAGGGTTAAGGGGCAAGTGCCCCTTTTGCCCTGAGTTATAGACGGCCGTAGAGGCCGCATAGGCCCAGTCAGTCCGGTCCTGACTGGGCCTATGCGGCCTCTACGGCCGTCTATAACTCATAGACCTTGGGGCCCCTTGCCGCCGGGGCCCGATTTCGGGCGGCCCCTTGGCTTGGGCCCCCCTGCCACCGGGGCCCGGTCGCAGTCGCGACCCCTGCGACCCCGGTAGTTCCGCCACTGATACTAAGATTCCTTACATTTTTCTCCAGTTTTCCAAATAGGCAAACAAAAACTTTGGCTCCTCAAAACAGACCTTGACAAGTGAAGAAATCTTTTGTAAGGGGCTTCCCTTCCTATGAGTTTCCATATAGATCACAGAACCTGGTGTATTCAAACGCTGCCAGACATTTGTAATTTCAAAAGAAACTTTCTGAACTGGGCTGTATTCTTCTCCCACATCAACTACCATAAAACTTATAGCATGAGGCTATACTCATCCTAATAATTCCTACTGACCCTATTGTCACTAATCTTCTTTCATTCTGTCTGACATTAAGCAAATACAAAATCCAATTTCACACAGTATTAATCCATTAATCTATTTTGTACAACCTATATTCATGAGTTCACCCTTCATGGGGACATCCTTCTCCATTTTCTGGTCATACAGGGATTCTTCAGATTGATGTGGCCTGTACCCCACCAGGATCTTTAACTTGATGTTGAAACTTATACCATCTATGCCCACATCAAAGGAGATAGTATTAAAACACATTAATTGCTCCACCAGCTACTAATTCCCTACCACCCTTGGACTCCTGTGACTATGGACTTAATTGTTGGGCTTCCTGTCAGAACCACACTGTGTTACAAAACAGGCACATGGAAGGTTCCCCAGCCTTCCATCTGCTCTTCAGCTAGCCAAACTTTTCCTAAAGGAAATTGTTCATATGCATGTGGTTCTCCATGACATAATTTTCATTATGATTTTAATTTATAGATTCTGAGGTCATAGTGACAGAACCCTCTACTCCATCTGTATCATTGTCAACTTGGTAGATCCTCACGTTTAATGTTATGCTTAATGTTCACTCTCCCCTTATTGTAATACAATACAATCTGCTCTATAAATAAAATGTAAGGATGTAAACATTTGAGGTTGACCTAAACTTTTCCAATGTTACTGTAATTGGTGCACCAATCAGTCTCGTACTCGAGCATTACCTCCAGACTTTTATTAATTGTGACCGAGCTGATTGGGCTGCGCTCAATGAACTGTGCCCTGATACTGCCTTGATGATATCTGCCATATTGCACATCATCTTTAACTGAGACAGTCTTAAATAAGCTGCAATAAAGGTATGTAAGATAGATATTTTATGTTTGATTTTACATGCATAAGCCATAAAATCATATTATTACATTGTACAAACTCAATCCATTTGTATACTTCCAAGAAGGGTTGACATTTTTTTTTTACCTTTTTTACCTTCATGTAAAGATTACATTTTCACAACATACTAATTGTTCGGGTCTGTTTTTTGGGAAAGATATTGGCCAAAATCAGAAAGTTTGAAAAATAGATGAAGATTTGTAAATGAATCTCTTCTTTATTAGAATATGACAATTTTCATCTCCCATTGTAGTTCTGTTCAAGGTAATTCATTAAAATAACACATTTTTAGTTTTAAATATTATTTTCAAATCACTTACATTGTGACACCTTTTCCCTGTGAAGGCAGTGCTGTCACACATGCAAAAATAGAATTTGTCTTTGCATACTGATTATAGAGCTAAGTTAGTTTATGCACTGAAAATTGCAACTTGGTAAGTTAATTAAATTCACCTTCATGTGTAACAATTTATTTTTGTCAATGTATAACCGCATATTCAATAAACTGAAGTGGTTATGGATAAAAAACTAGATTGTGTTGCAAACTGGTAAAAAGAGAAACAAGTACACCACATCTGTTGCCATGGTGATTATAGTAGCCCAGGTTGGCATTTACTTTGCAGTCACTGCTTGGCGCAGAGACCTTTGGCACCATTTTGTATGAGAGATAGACATATGCGATTGGTGGAACATAGGTGGAAATAGGTGGGTGAAATTAGTCTGGAAACAAGCTAGGGCTATCATCATATCCTGTCACCCCTAGCAGTGATTCTTAAAATATCAGGCCCTAGGCATTTGGACAGTCTGCCTAGTGAAAAAAGGGAGTAGCGACTTGCATATGTGGTTCCAACAATATGAGAAGTGTCGTTTTGGGGAGGTATGGTTTCAACGGATGGAAGCCAAAGGGGTAGAGGAGAAGATATGGAGACATTGACAAAAACCATGAGAGAGCATTTGAGAGTGTAAAAAAACCCAATGAAATGCAAATAAAAATTCTGAGCTCTATGTTTTGTTTTCATTTGTTTTGTATGGGGCCCCTCCTTGTTTTCAGACATTCATATGAATTGAGAAAATTCGCACATCAAAATGCATCCATATCCGAATGCACAACTTTAATGACCATGGTTTTGGAATGGGATGTCCAACAAGCTTATATATATGGTCAGGTGTCTACATACTTGTGGTCCATATAATGAACCTTCTTTCATTCCCAAGTCTGTCAGGGCTCTCTGGCTAGTCATTTCATTTCGTTAACTGACATAGACCACTGGATATTCTAGCAGGCTGAACATTTTCATACCTTAAAATTACTTAATCTGGAAAGCATGCTGAGATAACATCAAGAAGCAAAGTTGCTAATGTTTGACATATATCAAAGATTCATTGTGGCCCACCTCATTAGGTAGCCGGAGTGGAGGAAATGGGGAAAAATGAACATAACATACTATATCACTAAGACAGCTGTGAGTTACGGATGTCTTGATATTAATATGAAACACATATCACAAATCTTATGACAGCTGATTAGCCTTACTGATGGCCATCAAAAGAACATCAACTATAGCAATACTTGAAAAAATAGAAGCGTATGGTATGTCATTATCACATTCAATTCTTATTGTCCAGTTGAAATATCACAGTGGGAGAAGTATAGGAATTCCTATTACCCAAAATATAATAAATGTATTATCTCTTCGCATAACCGGCAGACTGGCTCTTCAGTTATAAGACTGAAACTCAGTGGAGCAAAACAATTCATTATTTACAGAACGCATAATATAAAAAACTCAAGAAATGTAACTGGAACCAAATAAGGTTCTTTAAGATACGTTGCATCTAATATCTGTATGATTTTACAGGTTAAATGTGAAATTAATGAAAAAATATTCACATCTCAAAGTATAAGCCCAAAATATATGTGTGTGGACGTAACTGCACCCATAAACAACGTCCTGCATAAATATGATTTATCCCAAAGCATTACCTTGGAAATATATCAGTTCTTTAACTAACTTCATCTTGTACAAACAACCCTTTTTGCATAGATTTGAATATATACCCAAATGTTATTGGGCTTGTGTATATTTTTTATTATGCTTGCATTTAGGAAACATGAGCTACCATTAGTTTATTCCCATATGCCTCTTCTTTTCTCAATCTTTAGCAATCACTTGTTATCTACCAGTACAGAATTACAAATAGATTTCTATGATTGACTTAGCATACATTGATAATGTTTTATCCACGGGCTAACTTGTATATTTCTTTGGCATCTAACACTATAACAAGAGAGCAGTGCAATGGGTAAACCCATAGCAAATCTGATGCAGATTTAAAACCTTGGATATGTAAAGGTTTCCAAAACAGTAAATATAATCAAAATATAAGTTTTGTTTAAAATATAGTCTAGATAACAGTCAAAGACTGTTTGGATTTATCATGAGGAACTCAGTATTGACAGATTTGACAAGTGCCCAGTTTACAGGATAATAAGCAGTGTTAAATTATATGGCTTTCAGGATAATTAAATATCAATACACATTTTGGTCCATATTTTATTGATGTGTGGTTGTTTGGGAAAGACATACTTTGCTCCAGATTCAGAACACTGGCAAGACAGGGAGATGAGAAGCAGTGTAGCATCGAATCCTGCTCTCTACTGATAGCTACACTTCACTGCAAGTTATAGTCAATGGCCAACTATGACTCTAGTGCAAACAATTGATCCAGAAGAGCGGCAAAAGTGATAATTATTTGACAGTTTCAAAACTGTCCTAAGATGAATAATCTTTTGGCCACTGGAAATGAATCTGTAACCCCATAGTTAAAAAAACGTATAATGTTGGAATAACAGTATATTGTTATATACATTCATAAATGCTGTTTGTTTGTCTATTTTGCTCCCAGTACAACCCATTTGGGAATTGACTATATCTAGTAGGGTACAGAATAAGTGATTGATAAATACAAGTAGCCAAAAAATTGTAGCATGGAGTGGAGGGGCAGTCTCATTGAATATGGCTGTGATTGATGATTCCAACGACCTGTGTATTTTTTTTTACTGTAGCCAACCTGAATTTTCAAGGGCCATTTGAACTTGTCAGTAGCAGCCTGAAAAAGAGTTAGAAAACCACAGCGTTAGACAAGACAGTATTAGATTCAGCCAACAGACTTAGGCTAATCTGTCGGACTACAACTAGCGTAAGTGCACTACTAGTGCAGTAAATTCACTAGGCGGAGTGTAAAAAGAGAAAAACAGAACCAAATACAAAATATAGAGAGAAATAATACTCCCCTAATTATATCGCCATAAGGACTCCTCAGATCCCAAAGCACAGCCAAATACAAAATATAGAGAAAAATAATGCTCTCCTAATTGAGCTAGTCTCAGTTTCCTGTGAGTTGATGATAACAAATTATATTCTGATTGTTAACTTTGACACACTATACTGTGTCATTGAGTATTTTCTGCTCTTCTCCCAAATGTCCGCCCAAGTCTTATGAAAACTACCAATCATATTATTCAGTAGCGCCCAAAGATGGTAGATGGTGTTCAGGAGTTATTGTGCAGTCGCGGAGTTGGAAACTAACCCACATTTACTCTCACTCAGTCTCTCAGACTCTTACTCTCTCATATTTCTCCCTTCTTTCTTCGTCCACACCTCCGCGGACATAACCCATATCGGAGGAGATAACATCACCAGAAACTTGTCCATTTGGCGAAAGGTCACACAAGGTTGTCTTAGGGCAACATAGCGGAGCTACTGGTGACATCCTCTACCTCGACCCTCAAATTGGCTGAGGTTCGCACAAGGTTATCATAAGGCAAAATGGCGGGGCTTCTGGTGACATCCTCTACCCTGACCCTCCAATCGGAGAAAAGGTAGGGAGATATGGTAGGGAGAGTGGGAGTAAAAGAGCTAGCGGATTTCGGACAGAAATTCAGAGCTTTTTGCTTTGTTCTCATCTGTTTCATGGGGATCTGACCTGGTTTTCCGAGATTTGTATGAATTGATTAAATTAGCAAATGTTGTTAAATTTGCAATTTGTACTAATTCAAATGCACAAGTCTAATCAGCTCATGCTGCTGTCTACTGTATGCGAATTTACTTTTTTGTGTTACCTTTCTTCGAAGTTTTGGAAAAAATTTAAATCACACAAAAACAGTGGGAATCACTCTTGAAAAGTTGTAAAGCTATACGCTCTGGAAGTGTTTCTTGCAGATCAGCACAATGAAATTGTGGAAAGGAGCCTTTAGTTATGCAGCTACCACGTTTGAGGAAATGTGCATTTCTATGGTAAGAAGAGGTAGAATAAAGCTCTGGAAAACAATGCCAGGAAAGAAGGCAAAGAGTGCTGGTCTCACATTGCCAGAGGAAATGAAAAGGACTATGCTTGAGTGCCTTGATCAGTTTCATCAATTCATTCTAAGGAAGGGGGAAAAAAACATTCAGCCAAACACTTTGGTTGTTGCAACAAAAAAAGATCTTTGGGATTATACTCCATAATTGACTGAGATTTTTGACAAATTCTCTGATGAAGACATCTATGTGAAAATTGAATGCCTTCTGAGGCATTTGGAAGCTGCCAAGATCACTGTTGAAGGGACAAAGAAATGGACAGCATTGCAGTTCCTGAAGTTCATTGTGAAATGGGATTCTTGTGAATGTCTGCCAAACTTTCACTGCACTTAAGATTATTTTTGACTCTCTGTTTGTCCATTGCTTTACATGAGAGATGTTTTTCCATATTAAAATTGATTAAAAAAAATATTTTGCTCCACCATGAGTGAGACAAGGTTGACAAATCTGGTTATACTTTCAATCAAACATGAATATGCAAACACAATTAGCTTTGATGAAGTCATTGATCAATTTGCAGAATGAATGCTCAAAGGCAGAAAATATAAATCCTTTCAATTTACCTTTGCAGAATAGACCAGAGTGCTCACTTTGGAGCTGTGTTTTTTTGATTTTGTTGTTATAGAAAGCAATATTATCTGTTCAGTAAATGCTTTTATTTAAACTTATTTCAGTTATAAGTTAATAACTCATATATTACAATCTTTTTCATACTTCTAGTGTTGTCCAGTTGACATACAGATTACAAATGTGTAAAATAAATATCCTTACTCCACCTCACCTACCAATATAAAGCTCAATTTTAGTTCATTCTAAAACATCATGGAACATCACGTGCTGCTGCTTTGGTGGGATCAAAGGCGAAGATTGCTTGCACACTAAGTGTCACCAGAACCACCACCTCTGCCACCACTACCACAAGCACTGCCAGCCCTTTAATGTTTCTAACTCACCAGAACACAGATGGGCTGAAGCTGTCAGATGATAGCAGCAAGTCTATTTTTGGTACACAAGAAAGTAAGAAAGAAGATGGTAGGACCAATTTATCTTAATCTGATGGATCAATTCATTAAACCTGTCCAGTTGTGGGTGAAACTGTGGCCTATACCCTGTGGCTGGATATGCCTCTGCCAGTGCCTGCCCAGTGCATGCCCAGTGCCTGTAGTGCTGCTGTTACAGTTAGTGATGGTCCTCCGATGCAAAAACTAGCCAGGATCTCTTCCTAAGCTCTAAGATTCTACTGCTGTAAGTAAAAGAGGTGTCCAGAAATTGTCAGGGACCTCTTTAATTGAAAACATTGCTTCAAATTTGATTTCCGAATAAAAAACCCTCAACATTTTGTAGTAGACAGCACTCAGATTTCTTAGAAATTAATAAATGAACTCCATTGAAGTAATAAATCTCTTTATTCCTTGTCTAATTTTTGAAAGACAAGAGCCAGACACACTTAACATGTTTCGCACAAGATGCTTAATCATAAGCTTTCTACAAAATACCAGTGCCGTCTACCTTTTGTGAATTGTCTAGCTAGCCGGCTAGCCATCATGAGTCTCTCTTTGTCCAAACCGATAGGTTACGAAACCTATGCCAAACCTATGCCAATGCTCTACCTCTTAGACTTGTTAGACTTGACTCGATTTTTCTCACCATGCACAAGTCTAACAAAGTGGTAGAGCATTGGGAGGACAATGTGTGCCTTTTGCTTCACTCCATATCCAGCATTGATATACCTGGCAATTATTAGGATTTGACCTGGAGTCTCAATATGAAGCACTGCTTCCCTGGGTCTCTGGGTCAGTTTCCTCTGCCTCTTGACAGGGAAGCAGCATTTGTCCGCACCCAATCCCCACCCAGTTATGACTCTCTACGGCTAGCTTTGTCCCAGTGTGTGGCTAGCACGGCCTCCATAGACATTTGAACCTGGCCACTCAGTAAGCAGCTCGTGTGGAAACTCCAGCTAGCCCACTATTTCTTCTTTATATATACTTAGCTCATCAATTATCACAGGCTTTTAGTTTCTCATGTAACTCTGTTATTGCATTCTTAGAATCTCATTACTGGTAATGACAAAATATATTTTAACTATCATTTAATATCTATATCTATTACTTTTTAATCATGAAGGTAAAGGCTAAAACAAATATTGAGTTTCTCCACTTAATAACTGGAAAAATAGTTTGGTTGAATTTAGGAAAATCTTAATACAATAAGCTTTTTATTTTTCAGTACCAACATTTCTTTCATTGAATACTCATAATGAAGTACAGGTATTTTCAGATAAATATAATAAATACAGGCTTTCTTTAAGTCGAGGCATCAATTGTGTTCTAGCACAATGCGTGTCAAACTGCATTAGCCTCTTTTATTGTGTCTGTATAATTGTGTTATTCTTAAAGCAGAGTGCTTGCTTGGAGCTATACAGCAGGGTGACATGCCGGAATACACTATGCAAAACAAATTATTTACTGAAATAATATTGCTTCATGGAGCATGCAGTTTGCCCCGAATACTAATAGAGAAGTCTAAGCCTAGGTAGTCTGAAAAAAAATCATCAGCAGTGATTTTTTTATTATAAATGCACCGGGTTAATTTATTCTGCACACCACTCAGTCTCTTCTGCTATTGGGTAGGATATATCTGATGTTACTGATGTCCTATTACTATTGTCCTTCTGCTGTTACCCGTATAAGCCTCACCTTCAACTAAGTTGATCTACCCTGCTTGCATCATATTGGTCAATAAAATAAGGAAATAATGTCATGGAGATAATATTGTTTATACAATAAAGAGTAACATTAGACGTAGACCTCCTTGCTCTCTTGTGCCTAGAGGGAGACTAACTGTGCTCCATTGTTGAGGCCAATTAAGGCTGAAAGTTAATGTACGACTGGGGTTTGTTGGTTCCCTTGTGCTGGGAACTGGCATAAGAGAGCTAAAACTTGACATGCTACCAAGCGGGGACTCCCCATAGGACAGGCTATGAAGCAGCTGTCTGTTCTTTGTTGAACATCTCATATTTGTTTTGCATAATAAACAGTAACAGTGACTTAAAACCTTTACTCACCGACTTCATACAACAGTCTAGCGTCCCAGGCAACTTTCTCAGCAAACATTGCATATTAAAGTAATTTATAAGTGCATTCATCAACCTGGAGGAAAAACTAATAACTAACCTCCTCTCAATGCTTCCATTTTTGAGCCATTGTTTGAGGATCCTTTTTGCATATGCAAACAGGGGGTTTTGTTAAGTAAACTGGCCATGCCAATGCTGGAGCCAACTGATGATGAGTCTATAATGTGCAGTATAGTATTATTTTTATGTGTTGCCCTACCCCGAACATAGAGCAGCATCAGGCACTACCGGCCACATCCTCCATGCCACCATCCTCCCTTTAGGAGCTGGGATATGATGTCATATCTCAGGGCTCTTCATTTTAAGTGCACGCACCACAAAAAAAAAAACTATGGAGACTCTGCCGACCCGGAGAAAGAAGAGAGTAACCCAGAGATCCAGGAATGCAGTGCGTCACCAGAAGACTTTGAGTCAAACCAGAAGAACATGATCATTATATATTTAGACACAGTACACATATTACATTATATATACAGTCAATATGAGAAGTTTATAGGGCATTTTAAAAGACCTATAAAGGTTTGCCAAGTACCGTATAAGAGTGTATTAGCCAATAGCATCCTGATAAAATGTTATGTTGCTTTAATACCTTTTTTTACTGTTAATTACATTTCTTGTTTTTAATGTTATATTATAAAATATACTATGGAAGCAGATACAATACAATGAGTGGTTTCAGTTTTATACATATATATATATATATATATATATATATATATACACATATGGTTTCTATTGAAACAAAAGAAACAATAGCTGTTACAATTTGTTTCATTTTGTTTTTTAGGAAGAAAATGTTCTGGGTACATGAATAAAAGTGCAAACCAACTCAACACTTTAAAATATGTGAAAGTATTTTATTAATATTCAATCACAGGCTGTTTCAGTTGGAATAGACTGCACTCAGAGTACGCTCCCTGAGGATGTTGGTTTAGAGTGTATACTAAGGAGCTTGTTTTAGAAATTATCAAACAGACCGATGACCCAATCCTTTCATTCTCTTCTGCCTTAAGTCCATACTCTCCACATTTAATGCATCGTACACATAACCACTGGAGACACAAAATGCGGATATTAATGGTCACATCATTCATTTGTAAAATAGATGAATTAAAATTTAATTTATTCTTTGAGATGCCCTATGCTGATCTTAGATAGGAACGTTAACATGTTCCAGCTCATTTGGGTTTATCTTGGATATCTGGCACTGCACAGTCAGGGTAACACAAAGTGATCACCAGAAACTTAAATTAGTTTTTCAGATGCACAAGGCTTCTTTATTTTAATTTCCAGCATGTAACAGACCACAAAGGTTCTTCAAAATTGCTCAGAGGGCTGAGGTCTACCAAGTAAATAGCCACAGGTAAGCCTAATCGCCCCACTCCAAGGAGCTCGGCACAACACGACAACCCCACCTGGATATATATAGCAACTGTCCCTAAAAGTGGGATAGAGAGCCAGCCCACCCTGCTCTTCAGGGACCCAAAATGCACACTTTATCATTAAAAGATGCAAGAACTTTAAATGTGTCTGCTTGGGGCTGTGTTATCCCAAGTATGTAGTTTTCTTGGTGCTAAATACACACTTTTTAGTATCATTCTTGCACTCTGTCACATAAAAACACCATGTTGTCGCTTGTCAGAGACTCCTAGACAAAGAGAGTCTATCCAGGAGTCTCCCCACTCCCAATTAAACTCTCTGCATGTTCTATACAGACCCCAGTAATTTTAAATACCTACCCACAGCTAGTTACGTAGTTATTTGTGCTTAAAAACAATATCAGATATTCAACCAGTCCAAGCAAATAGTGAACCAGTACAGGAACCACTTGCCAATTTCATCATTCCAAGCTATTCTACGAGCGTTCTACCCAACACAACCTGTCTGCTTTGTGATATTAAGACATTTTGATACCTGACAAGTCTTCAATCAGAAAATGTTTTTAAGAATGAATACTACAAAAACAATTGTTACTGACAACAGGAGCTGACAGGAGGAGCCCAGGGTTTCTGGCCAGCAGTCAGCAACATCCTGCCTTAGCAGATGCTACACACTTCCAAAATGTTGAGGGCCATCAGTGGTATCATCAACACCACCATCATCATCATCATCATTTTAATTATCTTTCTCATCACCATTATATTTGCATGCATCCTAAATGCCTGTGTAACTTTATGACTCTTAAGCTTTTGATTTAATCGGATTGTCTGCTAAGTCATACATAAAGGTATGGTTGTGCATGGAAAGCTTTTTGGCACTCGATGGTAACATTTTGGCATATTGCAGCTGTTCGTGTATTGCCACGATGCATTGTATCACCTGCAACAAAGAAGCAACCATCTCCAGAAGCAATTAAAATGGAAATAAGCTTTGTGAGAAGCTAAAAAAAGCTGTAAGCAACCTTGTCATGGTACATTGTAGAGAATAGATGAAATGCATTCTTCGTTAATATTGATCCAAAATTTTTGCACGGGATTGTCATCTTCCTTTGAGGAGTCCCAACAATTTGCCAACCAGGAAGGGAATTAACATAAGTCCTGATGACATGCATGTTAAAAAGTATGATAAATATCTTTTAAGGGAGCCCATTTCATTACCCAGTGCTTGTAAGAGTGTGTGTTGGGTTATGAGTATGGCTACCAGTCTGACAGAGCTTTCATACATTTGGCTTACTTCCCATTCTCATTATTTTATATTGTATATTAAATTCATTGAAAATCATTTTTTGTGATCAGTCTTGTGTTGGATAAAATTGGACTAAAACATGTAGGGATTTGGCAAGAACACTTATCAGAAAACCCTTGTTTCTTTGGTTATTTTGGAAAAATCCCACAATCACCATCAGATCATTCTTGATGATGAAATTTATAGATCACTTGAAGTTGCTGTTGCGAAATCTCAAACCTTTACAGTAAGAACAATAAACATGTGAAATTCACCCACTACAATACAACCGATACCTTGAAATATGGGCTGAATTGTAGACATTTTGTAGTCTAGAAGGAATGTTTCCCCTTTTTGAGGCACAATTGGAAATGGCTTCATTGTTGAGCTTTTGCCTCTTTCTGCATGAACTCAGTTGGACTTGATGTGCCTTTTTTCACCTAAATAACTATGCTATGTTACTTGGTCCCTGAGTCTTATGTTCAGGATGTTGTACAGAAAGATTAACCCATTTTATATGATTATATGCAAAATGTGTGTGCAGGATCCCCTTCCCAGTGTTGGGGTTTAGGTAGAAATTGATGTTTCCTTGGTGGAGTACACTAGTGTTTTAGGGGACAGGGTGATGAATAGAGTTCTTGGCACCTGGGGTAGGGATGGAAGTCACACTCTTCGCTGAAATCACATCTGTTTCCTGATGTGGAATGGAGTGTAGGGGCATTGCTGCAAGGTGGCTCAAGTACGTCCTTCAACTTGCTGCACCTGAGGCAGCGGCTCTTCTTGCTCCATGGATGTTATATCCTTTGATAAGAGATGTTTGTCTGTAAGGGAAACAATCAATGGTCACCACTGTAGCACTTTAGGGGTTACTTTTAGCAGTTGTATGTAACACTATTTAGTTTGCCTGCATTCAAAGGTTTCTTTAGGCTCTAGGCATGCCTTGTGACCATTAGGCACCAAATCACAGGAGCCTTGTGCAATTTAATTGCACATTCGAGCTTCTCCTAATGATTGCAGTTCTTGGATTTGCAATGCCTGATGTGCTCAATCTTTGTTGCAAGTCTATTGTCTCCTTTTCAGATTGCTGCCAGGGTTAATAGAATTGAGTCCCCAGCCTCAGCCAGTAGTTTCAAATTTATCAGAGTTATTTTGGTAATACCCGCTATTAACTTAATCAACATGAACAATTATTGAATTTAAGATAAATCAATTAATGTGCTAGGGATAATTGCAATTAGATCATGTCACTTACTTTCATTCAGAAGCTCGCACACTGCATCTTACTGTAAAAAAAAAAACCAAAGCTGGTCAGTGATTGGCTCTTAATGTTCGGGGTTGGACTGTGGATGTCTAAGCTGTGTTTACCGGCTGCATACTCATGGCTGCACAATATAGTTATATGCTCTGAGCGTGGCTGCAAACTGCAGAACAAAATATGCTGGAGCATTAGTATAGGCAAGTATTGGTCCCAATCGGCCACCAGACATTTGCCCAGTGTGCAAGAACTTTTTTAAAACGGATTTCCGAAATGTTATGCTAAATAAATCTGAAATGGTTACAGAGCTTGAACACTAGTGTGGACAAACCTCGAGCAAGTCTACACTCGAGTTCAATGTTTTAAAAAAAAATAAACTCTATCCATTTTGCCCTAAACCAATCCTAACAAAGGGAGCTCTCCTGTTGGTTGAGCCTTTCTTCTCCATTTGAAAATGTGTTATAACTGGAGTATACTACATGCATATCCGAAAGACTAAGCATTTCTAATTAATGTTAAATTTATTTTGTGTTTTATCAGCTCTTGGACAGAATCAATAGACAGACCTACTATAGGTACCAAGGACCAGGTCATCTGCCATTTTCAATTGGTACAAGGCCAATGTGGTTCACTGTCACCAGTATGAACATGGGATTCCAACATAGTAGCTCACCAAGGTCCAGTAATAAAATGTTCCACAGCTGGAACATTTTATGTTATTAGTTGTTAGGATGTAGGGGTGTAATGGTGTAGACATGAACAAGATGCCTGACCTGGACAGTTCAACAATAGTGGAAGGATTACAAACTCTAGCCAAACAAGGGCTGGCTTAGTAATGCCGTTGGATGTGGGTCATGGTATCATCATTACAAGTATACTTTAGGACAAGTGAGTATGGTTTAGCTGACAGCGTGTCCCCGCTTGGTTTATGTTGCTCTTCAGCCAGCTTACCTTTACAATATCCACCTCGATATTGTAATGACTATCTTCCATTTTTTCGTGTACACAAATTACAATAATATATGTTAAATTAAAAGCGACAATATTTTATTGGTTAACTAAGGATTAGCTACAGGCATCTAAAATGTGATTTGAAAAGAAAAAAAAAATAATTACATGAAAAGGAGGGTAAAATCCATAAGGAAATCAAGAAGGGAAATGGGGAAAGAGTAAATGGAAGACCAAAGTTGATGAAATGCAAATGAGCCTTTGCTCCGACAGCTGGCTGCTTCAACATGACATGCGTGATAAATGGCCCTTAGAACATAAGCAGGCATCAGGATCCAATTCTGTGTCAGCCTGGCAAAAAACTGCCGTATTACTGGATGCTTCCTTTAATTAATGCAACATTTTTGCATTAGTCAGGACAATGCCGATAAATGGAAACAAACTGATATCAGTGGTAATATCTGAAATCTTTCAACCTTGAAAGCTGGGGTTTTTAGCCAAAAGCTGTACTATCGTAAAAAAAAAGGTTTAATTGTATTTGTAATGTACCAGTGCACCATGACAAAAAGCAGCAGATAAAGCAGGCAGCTCTGGGTTCTCTGGTGATGAATGAGGCTGAGCTTGGCATTAAAAGAAAATGCAATGTAACTAAAAACAAAAGGAGCCCAGTGGATGTGCGTCTGTGATAGGGGCAGCCAGTGTGATTCCGAACCCAACCCCTGCATAGATATTAAGACTTCTTTTAAAACACGGATGTTCTCGAAATAAATCTCTCTGACATAGCTGAGATTTACCACTCCGGTCTCTCTCTATCTCTCTTCCTCTTGTGAATATTTTGTTGTAGAGGAGTCTGCCAGGCCGTCAAATAGCAGACAGTATTAAAATGAAATAAATCAAATGCACGGGCCAAGGTTGCCACTAATTGCAGATCAAAATAACAGGTGCTTCCGAAACACACATTATTCATCCATAGAGGAACAAAAACATTTAGCGCTAAGTAAGATTATTATGTGTCGCGTTTAGCAGAAAGCAATAAGGTGCTGTTTTTCAATGTAATTATTTATTATTGTAGGTTTGGTGTGTCTTCTTGTGTATACAATTTAACACGTAATCTGTTGATATCGAGAGTCATCTGGGGTAGTGTTATGACAATGAATCCAAAAATATTTGTGCAAAAGAGGTTATGTATATTATTCAATCAAAATGGCGGTAGGAAAGGAAAGAAAAGGGGCAGAAAAAAGGAAAGGGAAGAAGCAAGAATTGGAAATGGAAAGAAGGAGCAGAAGGAAAGAAGGACCTGGAGGAGTGAAGGAAATGGAATACAAGGGCATGGAAAAAACCAAGGATAGGAAAATAAGAAAGTTAAAATGAAGCATGGATAAGGAAAGGGGAAAGAGACAGGAACAAAGGACAGTGAATGGAAAACAAGGCCAGACCCCCACTAAATAGGTGAAAATGCGTAACCAACGTAACTGGATAAAAAAAAAAACACATTTTCCAAATTTCAATATTTCCGAAAGCAAAATGTCAACAAAGCCTTTGAAACTTGTCAGCATATTTAGCTATGTTGGAGCCTTCAATGTTCACGAACAAATGTGACAGTAAACTGAGCTGAACAGGGAGCTACTTTTAGGATGACATAAGATGGGATTCTTCTATTCGGAACCTACATGAGAAATACTTGTCTTGTCACCAGATGTGATGCATCTGAACATCAGTGATGGAACTGGAAGAAGTTGCACACATCCTGTCATATTGGGACAAACTTTGTTCTAAAGCCCTACTCAGCGGAGTAACCTGTGCTCGGGTTTTATGGTTCATCCTCATATTTTTGGCATTTCCTTGGATTGCTATTACAATTCCTAATGAAGGCTGCAAGAGACAGATGGCCCATATTAGGCCAGGAAGAAATGGGATACAGAATCCAAGGCCTCTTACTGTGTCTACGAGGGAAGAGCGGGGTTCTGGCCCTAATGTTTTTAGTACCCTAGGCATATTATGTCTCCAGTGTCCTGTTTCTGCAGAACTTTGTACTTCTCAGAGAAAACCTGTCAGTACCCTCACTTGCTTTAGGCCTAAGATGAGTTCAAGGGACAGAAGTAATGATAATGTGACCTCTGAAAATACAGCAAGTGACACACTCTATCCATTACACTTAATGTATCTGCGTTTGAGAGTTAAGCTCTTAACAGGTAAAAATCTAAAAGTAAATTGCAGTAAAGCTTGAAGTACAAGGTCATATACCGTATAAACGGTTTCTGCAGAAAATCAAGCCTTGCAGCAGCTTGGTCGTTAACTCTGTACATTTTCTCGCCTATGTGCTTACATCCCCATTGATTTTCTCTCTTGTGGAAATAATTAAAAGTAAAAAATATGTTTTCTCTGACTGGTAAATATTTTTATGCGTACATTGGATTTAACATTTAAAACTGTAATTAGTTTTTTTGCTCTTCTGCATTTCTTGTCAGAACATATTGGTTTATACAATGCCTGGAGAAATTATTTTTATTTAGTTGTTACAGTACTTTTTTTTTACTTCTAAGTTTTTCTCCTGTACTGCAATAAATAAAACATATTTCAAGTTAATAGTGGTAGAAGCATTATTAAACACTCATCTAAAGACGCCAGACAAGCCAGAAGGCCTGTTTTTCCCTCAGAAATCTCATGGTGCTGCCACAACCACAAGGGATTCTGGGTAGGCGCATGCAAATGATGTCAACAATGATCAGATTTTGCCTCTATATCCACTTTATACATGGATCCCTTGAAAGTAATTGCCTGCTGTATGGGACAGCCTATGTCATTGGAATGCTGTTGGTCAAAAGCCCACCGTGCCTGGGATAGTTTTACAGCTGCATTTTTCGGGGGGGAGACTATCATCTCAAAATGTGATTCCGTGAATGAAAAGCTCTGCAATCACACCATAACATGTATCACATCCTGAGCATAAATGTTTATTAACCCCTTAATGACAAAGCCCGTACATGTATGGGCTCAAAATGCATTGTTTTCAATGGGTTTAGGGACTGCCCATTGTCCTTAAGGAGTTAATATTAACCCCTACATCAGTGCATAAGAACCCGGTCTGCCTCTCCAACCGGAGGCCCATGGCTCAATATACCTGGTTGCATGTTATGTGAGTCCCAGTCCGGCCCTGCTGACATCCTATATGCACTTGAGATCCCTTTATAGATAGTCCGCCATGTATCCAATATTTTAGTTGTGGAGATCTTATATCAGTAAGTTGTACACAAAGTCTTAAAAGGGGAAATCTAACCCATAGCAATTTGTCATGACCCAAGTTTATCTTCCAGGGTTTATCAACTGCAGTTTACAGTAATAGATCCATACAGGTTACGAGGTACTATTATCAGGGATAGAATTCTGTGCCTGCGGAAGCTTTAATCGAGTCAGTGGTTTGATGCCTGCTATTTGTACTGACTAATTTATACCGCCGCTCTATATTTCCAGGTGCTGAAAGTGAGAAAATGTGGCTGCGTTCCTGACATTATCAGTTGTCAAAAACATTTACTCGTTGTTCTGGTGAAGAGGACAAGACACCCTCGTTTTCCTATTTATTTACAAACTCATTTAAATTATACATTATTCTTCCATTTATCCCTATAAGTGCCAACATATGGCAATAAAGATGTTCACATCTGTATTGTCACCATTAATATATTGATACGATTGTATTTCTGATTTGGCTCCATGTTCATGATGCAGTTAACGTTAATGATGTGCCATTAACCCTTAATGCCTCTTGTCAATGGTGTTAATGGTAGCATATTAAAAGCATAGCATTTGAAGGCAGGCAACAACAATTTGGGCCATCTAGTCTCCCCATTACCTTAACTGTAAAGACTGAAACCATAAATATTGCTTGGTCTTGGCTGGTTCCATGCATGAGTGTCTGTCCCATGGTGCGTAGGGAGTGAGTAGAGCATTTTGGGGAGCAGACAGGGCTAAACAGAACCCAAACACTCAACCGGAAATTAATACAGTGTCCCTGAAAACTGCTTGTCTCTTCAGATTAGGAAAAAATGACTCCTACCATGTTTCATACTTATATATACATATTTTACATGCTTTAAAATACTCCCTAGAGTATTTGTACAGTATACATCCAACACAGTTAAAGTATTCAAGAATAATTAATGATGAAGAAAGGGTAAGTTGAAAAGAATAAAAACATATTTTTTATGCTCTAGAAATGAAGCAAACTCATACTCTTTCAAGACTGATAAGTGTCTTGTGTGGGACACGGATAAAGGTCAATATTTGCTGTTTATTTTTGAGAAAGGTTTGTTAGTATTTGCTCTTTACAAAACATTGTTTTGTTAAAGAAATGTTATGGTACTTCATAAATATAAATTGAATATTAATATGAAAATCCACCATGAAATCAAAGCAAAAGTCAGTGAACTGTCAATAAATTCTAGAATTATTGAAAACAAGGCCGAAACACAAATAACTGCGTCTTATGTTCTTGCAAAGCACTTATCTGCTCAAATGGCCTGTTGGGGTATTATGAAAAACAGTCACAATTCAAAGACAGTAAATTAACAAATATGTTACCTAAAAGCTCTGGAACTGGATTTACCTAATCTTGAACCAGGGCAACCCCACCCGCTGCCCCTTAGGGATCCTCTGTCCTCATTACAGAGCCCCGGGATAAGACGTATAATCCCCGTGCTCCTTGAAGACGCACCTCACCTCATCTTGTAGAGGCTGTACTGAATGTTGGATCATTCAATGCATCCAATGGACGCTGTGCAGGCTCATGCGAATGGGCTGGTTGATGAGGTCAGACATCCCCTGTGTAACTGGCCCGGTGAACATGGAGTATACAGATGTTCGTATTAGTGCCATCAGATTAAAATATGTTTTGAAATATTTTGCTTTTCTTTAAAACAATTCTAGTTTTTTGCAAAATATTATATTTCCAGGCAGATCTATTTGTGTGTATTCTAGCTCTGTTATCTTAACCTTGTCTACTAGACCAGGGCTGTCCAACTGGTGGCCATTAGGCCACATGTGGCCAGCCATCTGCTTGTTTGTGGCCTGCAGCAACCAGATGTGGGGGCTGAAATTCTTCAAATAGGGCTGGTCATTATTGTTGCAAATACAAAAAAATAGTTGAATGCCCAAACCAACAGCAGAAAGCAATCAAGCATGGTTGGTTGGGGAGATCATCTGATTCCACCTGGTAACGGAGAAGGTGCTCCTCCTGGAGTTTTGGGGAAGCACAGTAAGGTCACGTAAAGGCATGTTTTTTGTTCTTGTGGTAATATAACTATAGAGTGAGTGTGTATGTGGAATTGTGCATTAGTGTGTATGTGTAAGTGTGTGAGCATGTCAGTGTGAGTGTGTTTGTGTAAATGTGTGCTAGTGTGAGCGTGTGTGTTTTGTATTAGTGTGAGTGTGTATGCAACAGTATGAGTGTGTATGTGTATAATTGTTTCTGTTCTTTGATCCGGCCCCCTAATTGGACATTACTGTACTAGATAAACACCCTTATCTCCTTATCAAACTTTCTGTGGTAAACAATAGAATGGTTCAATCAACCAACAAGACACTGAATAATGAAAGTAGACTTAATTAGCATTATTATAAAAAATCAGCTCAGTGTGGTGTTTGAGCATGGAAAGATACCCAAAACATCACATGGCTGACAACAATGGCTGCCTCCAGGCCTGCTGATAAGGAAAGTTTATTAGAGCAGAATGAGATAAAACAGGTTCTTGTCAATGCTATTCTACATTACTGTATACAGTGCTGGATTTTTATGCTCAAGGGGATTTTATTTTCCATGGGACTTTAATTAAAAAAGCTAAGCAGTTACATACATATTGATAAAAAAGGCCACAAGTGCTATTTTTATATCAGGGGTTTATTAAGGTTTTGCTAATGCTTTCTGGTTTTTTCCTTTTCTCATTAAAAATGTCTACTCAGCTGATGCTACAAATTGATGCTAATAAATGAGTATGCACATAAAAGAATTTCCGATTCTAGTGCTAAAAGCAAACCATTATACAGTGCATAATAGATTTCATAAAGCTTACTGATAAGTGGTTGCATTCTAATTTCTTTCAGGGTCCTTCTGCTCTAATTGTCTCATGGCCCAAACAGAATCTAGCTTCCCGCTAACCTTTAGCATGGCATCGTCAGAAAAGTCCATATGTGAGCATTTAAAGGTCTATACCATTTTTAATTACCATCTTTTGTGCTTCGATTCATATTAAATACGCCGTCAGAATAGTGAGATTCTGAGGAAAGGCTGTTTTGTAGAGTTTTTCATGCAAAACTATGACCTTTTCATGCCTGTTGTTTTGGGGCATTCGTTAAAGACATTGGGCATTCTATTTAGTAAAGATGGAACCTAGAACTATACAGGTCACATTCAATGTGTTATCTGATATCTACATCTGAGATATTAAGGTATAACCAACAGGAAAAATAACTTAGTTGTAGCTGCATATACTGTAATACTATTCAATGGAGCCTAATTCCAAGTGGAGCCTAGAACACTGTTTCCTGTAGTTAAACCTAGTATGATGTACAACTTTCAATTAAGTTCATCTGTAGAGTTGACTCCCCATTAGGATCCATAGTATATAGTGTTGCATCTATCAGGTTTGCTCTGTGGACTCCCACAATGCACGCTAAATCACGCTAGTGTAAACCATTTGGACTATCTAGTCTCCATGCTTCCCACTTTTTGGGGCAATTTCCTTGGCCTTAAAGAGTCCATATTTGTACATGTTTTCATGCACATCGCCTGCAAACTCATGATATGGGTGATCAAAAAGGTGGAAAATCTAGCATTGACTAATCCATTACCTGCCCTAAAGTTCTCTCCCTTTTCCTCCACAACTTTTACAAAGGCTACAGAAACAAATCAATAAGAACCAGCAATTTGCAATAAGGAGAGGTAACCTAATTTGAGGATGGAGAAGCTGAAGAACAGGCATGTTAAAAAAGGCCGTTCTCATTGACACGCATACGTATGGATTATCTTGATGATGACAAAACACTTTTGTGGGTTCATTTAGTGTACTGAACTGTAAAGCGTAAAATTATCTACATTCCCTAAACTATGTGCCATAGAGTTGGGTTATCCTGTGCTGTCCACAGTGCTATAGGTCAGATTCAATACCTTAACTTAGGTGTCAAACTAGTAATGGAAAAATAAGTCTGTGAAAAGATTAATAAGCCATGACATGCTGATGGATTCTTTCTCTTATATGTACTGTATATAAAAGAAATGCTTGACATTCTATCAACCAGAAATAAATGGGCATACCAATAATAACTACATTAGATATGCCATTAAAAATAACTTTTATTTATTTAGCATTACAAGTACCTTGAAGCTGATTGCAATCAGTATACGGTACACATAAAAGATCATCATAATCATCTGACAGACAAATTTGTCAAACGTGAGGATTATTTTTATCAATGTGCATTAAAATTATCTACATTTATTAGAAGTGAAATCTGCAATATAAATAACGATTTCTAGCTCATGGTTTACAGCCAGGAAACGGTTTGTATTAAATTATTTAGTCTTCTACAATGGTATCCAGCCTACCTATACAATATAGAAGAATATCCGTATGTGATATTTAACTCAATATTTTAGGTGAAACGGCATCAGGGTGAAGGTTACATAACACTGATGGACAAGCTTAGAGCCCTTGAACTCTCTTAGTTAATTCACCATAGTTGTTGGTAAATCAAACACATCGCTGTTAGTATATTATTCTCCATAAGATGATTCAGGCCCCGATTGGCCACGTGACACTAGGAAAATGACCGCCAGGCTGCTGGCCAATAGTGCCACAAACTGCCCTTGCTGCAGCTCCAGCAGCCGATCGGGCCTGGTGGTTGGATTTGTGGATCCACTTGCTGTGAGACCATAAAAAGGTTATGTGTGTCTGCGTGTATCCAGATGGCAGCTGCATGTATGTCATTTGGTAGCCACCGGCTTGGAATTATTTAGTAAGCATCAGGTTTTTATCTGCCCAATAATTCCACAAATATATGCCTTATTGCTCCAAGACAACAGCACTACTTCTGGTAGTAGAAACAGGTTAAACCTGTTAAACACCTGAGAATATTTCTGCCAGACAGTATGAAACCTTCTCGAGGGTCACCATGAAAATTGGGAATTTGCATTTACAGAGAGCAAAGAAAACATAGAAATTCCAATGGAAATATTCTGAAAAGTAAAACTAAAAATTATCTTATTAACCTACCTCCTAACCACCCATATTTAAGCAGGGCAGTCAGAATTTCCAGGCATTGACTGGTGGAGCTGCCCTAGTGTCCCAGTAGAGATCACGAGCTGGTAAGTCAGATCAGCGGATCTCCCCGGACTGGTCCAATAAGCCTTTGCAGCGCACACCTCAATCATAGCTCCCACATGGCCTCCTCATGATGTTCTTAGTGCATCAGGATATGATGTCCTATCATGGAGCTCTGCTTCAAACCTTCATAAAAGATAAGGCACATACATTGTCCTGCCCCTACCACTTCTAACAATGTACCCCCATTTGTGAGGGTATGCTAATGAAACCGCTTTCTGAAATGTGTTAAATAAGTGTTTTTACTTACCAGTTAGTAGCTGTTTCCAAATATTTCCATATGCCCACTCTCTAATATGGTATGTGGGTGTGTGTGCGTGTTACCATAGCTTTAACTATATAAAATAAAATCTTAAATAATGTTAAATTTGCAGTCTGCAGCAATTGCTTACCAATAATACTACGTTTGCAACTTTTTTCCTGCTGTTACCAGCGCTCAAATGTATGGTGGGAAATAGTTGCCATGTATGAAACACAGACAAATTCTTATTTTTGGGATTTTACATTTCTTCTGCATTCTCGCACATCTTCCATAACCGCATCAACGTACCACAGATGTCACAATGATTTACTCTTGATGCTCCCTTGCTGGTTTTCAGAGAATACATCCGTCTTCCTGTATTGTCTGGATCAGCCGAGTGCCTTTTTTTTTCTAGATACCGTACTTATTGCTTCTGTAGGATTGATCTCTTCATTACGTTGCTTACTTATATCTAAACCTTAGATGGTGTCAAACAGCAGCTTATGAAAACATGAACACTAATTCAGACAGGTGGAGAGGATATCTTCAACACAAGCAAATAAATACGTAGCTCAAAACATTTGTATGACCTTCATCTCCAATATCATCCTATCACAGAATATAACGTGACAGCATACTGATGGGTTTATGTCCTGGATAGCAATAATTCTTGTCTGCACATGTCAGTCTCCTGCAACAGGATAAGAAAAGATTCTATCTTCTATGCTATGTCTTTCTTTCTATATATATATATATATATATATATATATATATATATATATATATATTTATTTATTTTTATATGTACGGTATGTATATATTTTTTTATATATATATATATATCACAGTGAAACTCCAATTATTCCAACAAGAGCTGTCCTAACACACACATTAGCATTTTCATTCTTTTATTAAATAACCACTCATTATGTTAAATCATGTCTTTTGGCTTTGCTATGAAATGCAAATGTACCGTTGACTTGCCACATTTCCATTTATCAGTGTTCCAATAGAGAAGCAAACTAATTTAACAATAATTTCCAAAGGCGTGTTAATTCACAAATATTTTGCTTACAATTCCATCACGTTTAAAGCATATATGTAAATGTATTAAAGTTCGCATACAGCTAACATACAGTATAAAAGGAATACGTTATAACCTAAATTCATTTAAATATATAGAAGTCTGCACTTTGTAACAACTCTTAATATTCTATTCAAATTATGCAAATTAGTGCAAGAAAAAAGTATATCAGTTATGAATTTTATAATTGTGAAAAGAGCTGCAAAGTGTAACTCCTAATATAATGGCATTTAGTGGGACACCCTCCTATCATGTTCCCCTTACAACCCTTATACATACCATATACCCTGACACTTTTTATCCCCTCTTATTTACCTTCCTATTTTCCTTTCCGTTTAAAACCAAGGTAAAAAAAATCTTGTCTCCCTACCTTGGGTTTATGACAGGAAGGAAGACTTTCCTCCTGTGGTCTAATTGAGGTCTGTACCTCGGTCGGCTTGGACCTACACTTTCCAGCTCCCACACATGGCACCCAGCCTCAGAGAGCCAAGCACTGTCCCTTCTGTGTGAGTTCATGGAAAAAGTCCACACACAACAAGGTGGTCGAGAATGGTAGGAGAGAAACTTTCTCTCCTACCATTTCAGGGATCCCAAGAAAGCCCGGGCAAAAGGACAATACCAGAAAAAATGTACTGAAGTCTTTCTCTGCTACGTTGCTTTGTGGGCATTGCCTCCTTTGATGATCTATGCCATGTTCTTCTGGCTATTCAGACTTGATGTCACATCAGTCCAAACAATCCCTGCAGTGGTTTCCACTGGGCAAATGTTCTGATGTATCTAATAAATTACTATTTTTGTTTTGAGAAAGCGTGAATGGTAATGACTATAGTTTAATACTAAATTGTGGGGACTCCTGGCTAAACCCCCAAACTGTTTGTACCTCACAATGTGGTATGAACGTTTTCAGAGGACTTCATTAGTAGTGTAAAAAGGATAAATTTAGGGCATATTATCTAAACATGATTATCATTATTAACACATGTCCTTGTCAAACAACACGCATGAGCTTTGACGAAGTTGTGAAGAAAGTGAAATCAAGGTGCAATAGATTTAGACTAGTTACATTTCGGAAAAGCATTTAATATTTGTGCCACAGTGGGTAGCTCAGTGAAAACCCTGAACTTTTCAAACGACTCTGGCAATACAATTATTTTAACTTTAGCCCATAGACACAGATACTGTAGGTATATAATTCAAACTTTCAGGTATATATTGGCCATCAGTCCGTCTCAAGTGACCACTGTGACTCCAAATTGAGTCTAAATAGTTTTCTTTTGACAATTTATTTTGACAGCTTTATTTATTCAGTTATTATTTTTTTCCAAGTTTGACAGCTTTATTTTTTTAACTTTGATTAGTTTGCTGAACAACGACCTATTATCTCCATAGAGGCACCACATGGGTCCATAGTTTTAAGATTGTAGCAATCTTTGTCGAAGCAGCATGCATTTTAGGAATATATTGTGCTCTGAAAGTATACTTTGTCTTATGATCTATTTTAGTTTTTTGGTAAATGTATTCTTTAACCACCAGAATTACTAAAACATGACAGAAGTTGGGTTGCTTTTTTGGGGATTGTACAGTAATCACTGGGATCATTTCCCTTTGGAGTCCTTTATTCTTCTATATCTAGAATGTCTATTTTAGTGTTTGCTTCGTATTTGTTTAATTTTTGCTTTGTTGTATTTAAAATAATAATATTTTTTTTTTATGATCGAGCCTTAAGCAAATTTAATAATTACAAAATGAATGGAACAACCCTATTGATTACGATAAGATGAATGCAATTTCCAAATTTTACTTATATCCCATACCAACAGTTCATGAACTGGTGGAAAGGCTTGGAAAGGCCTGGTGTTTCATCCTACTAGATTTGACCAAAGGATATTGGCAGAGTCCATTCACGGATCAACCAATGGAAGACAAAAGACATCTTTTCCCACCCCTGTATAGAATGGAACATCTTGTCATAAGAATTCTACGGGTCTAATGAGAGGCAGAATGTTAAAGGCACATGAGTTTTATGGTGCCGCATACCTAGATTATATGATAAAAAGTATTGAAGATTCAGAATATCACCGTTGAAAAAGTAAGATATTTCATGTAATTCAGGATTGGGGTTAAGGATTAAGAAAACCTCAATTTGATAAAATGCAGCAGAAACTGCCCCTGGCATCTCACAAGAAAACAGGTGAAGACTTATTTTTCCTACCATTATACGCCCATTAACTGGCAAAACCAAAAGCTCCTGTAAGGGTAAAATAGTTCTCAGAAATTCGAAGACGGATTCACAAGCAAAACATATTTAATCAAGGTTGGTAACCCTTAATTTCTCTAGAAGTGTATTTTACAGACTGGGGCATCTAATGTGGGGCAGTCCTTTTCCTAGAGGTCCCTGGTGATGAGCACCCTATTTTGTAGAAAGTAGAAACTTTTATAGAACGTAAGAGAGAGAGTGAACGAGAATGCGAGTGTGAGTGAATGTGGACCCACAAATTTCGGAAGAAAATTTTGAGCTTTTTGCTTTGGTTTTGTCTGATTCGTGGGGGGTCTGGCCTCATTTGCGGGGCTTCATCCGAATCGCCACATTTGCCAAAAATTTGGTGAATATATTCAGTAATATATATATTAGTCACCCCAAATGTATATGCCTTTTAGGGCGTGCTTCTTTTTTTGTATCTTTTCCTTCAGATGTAAAACTTACATTTACTGCAATTTATAAACCTAATTTGACAGCAGATAAAAACCATTTGGCCCATCTAGTCTGTCCTTTTTCCTGTTCTAAAGACGCTAACCTTAATCAGTCCTTATCTGTTCCAGGGGAGGATCCAGAGCCTGTTCTCAGGAAGGGCACTTACACTAACACACACTCAGAGACTCACACTAACATATCCAGATGCTTGCAGTTACTCATAGACACCCAGACACTAACACAACCACTTACACATACCAAAATACTCACACTACCACACACCCCCAGACACTCACACTAACATAACCAGACACTCACACTGCCACAAGAGATTTCTTTATCCATTGAATTATACATCACACATGGCCAGTTTAGCCTTCTTGCTGGAGAAACAGTTCAGCAATGGCCCTTTAAAATCAAGAAAATGAATAACAACTCTCCTGATAACTCTGAATAAACCCCAAAGGGATGGTGGGCCAAACCACATCAATGTGCCCACTGTGTAGTACTAAATCCTGAAAAAGCAAGTCTAAAAGCTATATTTTGTCCTTGTATAGAAAGTGTAGGTTCTGATACTCGGTTCGGACATTTCTGAAAGAACACATTTCTACAGCTAAGTTGTGGGAGTTCCTGCTAACGCAGTTGAAATCCTGTGCTTCTCATGGTAAAATCCATGACCAAGGAGTATAAGTTAATTATAGTAATACAATTACTTACAATAAAAATAAAAAAAATAAAAATTACTATGATATTACAAAAACGCCAATGCATTACATAAATAAGAACTTAACCATTTTTCTTCTACAATATTTC
The DNA here is from genome assembly GCF_027358695.1 of Spea bombifrons. Taxonomy (NCBI): domain Eukaryota; kingdom Metazoa; phylum Chordata; class Amphibia; order Anura; family Pelobatidae; genus Spea; species Spea bombifrons. The sequence continues at coordinate 13,624,007 of NC_071088.1, forward strand.
GCTTTGGAGTCAATAGAGTATTTTTCCAGGAAGATGAATACTTAGTGTTTAATGATAAAATGCTATATCTCTAATTAATCTATAGAGGAGAAGGGATTTTTCCTTTAGTGCTATTTGGCAACAGAACCAATAATTGTAATTAACTATTGGTCAAGTCCATAAATCTTATTTGACTCGTGAAACTCAATTTTATCTAAATAACCTTGAAAGAACAAAGTGTTATTTGTTTGTATCTAAAAATATTTGCGGAAATACACGTTCAGAGAGGTAAAAGTCTGACACATAAAACAGTAAGTTTGCTTTATTTGTTGGTATTGTATCGTATTCCTCAGACGTCAAAGCATTTCCAAAAAGGTTTGTCAAGCGTGTTTATTATGGCGGTCCATATAATTAATAAACATAGACACATTAAAATTAAAGTTAATTAAAAGTTACCTAAGAAGAACTATATGGCCCATCTTGTTTGCCCATTGTTTGCTGCTGTAAAGACTCAAACCTTTATCAGTGCTTGGCTTGTCTCAGATTCATGAGCCATATGCCTATCCCATGCATGTTTACACTCCCTTTGTGTAATAACCTCTACCACATCTGCTGGGAGGCTGCAACGGTAAAACTTCCTTACATTTCATCAAGTCTCTGAGCGTCCATTATATTTTATAGAGTACCATCATATTCCACAGAGCTGTGCAAATAGATACTTCAAGACGGTCTTCAGGATGATGAAAACAATTTGAAAGAAGAGTCATGTGTGAATAAGGTTAAAGTAGAAAACAGAACGTAATGCTTTTATGCTAATATTAATACACCCATATATATAGGGTAGTAGAAGCATTATTAAACACTCACCTACAGACACCAGACAAGCCAGAAGGCTTGTTTTTCCCTCAGAAATCTCATGGTGCTACCGCTGCCACAACCACAAGGGATTCTGGATAGGCATATGCAAATAAGATTAACAATTATCACCTTTGCCTCTATATCCACTTTATACATGGAATCCTTAAAAGTAATCGCCCGCTGCACAAGGCAGCCTTTAGCCAAAACAGCTGTTTCATCCTTAGTGGGACTCATCAGCATGAGGTTGTAATATTTGAGGCTTGGGGTAACCAAGAAATACCATTACATAAGTTATGGTGGGTAAAGGTGATGGAAACCCTTCCATTTAAATTTAATGGTGTAGTAGAAGTATTATTAAACACTCATCTATAGACACCAGACAAGCCAGAAGGCTTTTTTTCCCCTCAGAAATCTCATGGTGCTGCTGCATCCCACAAGGGATTCTGGGTAGGCGCATGCATAAAGTGGATATAGAGGCAAAGGTGATAATTGTTGACCTTATTTGCATGTGCCTACCCAGAATCCCTTGTGGTTGCGGCAGCACCAGGAGATTTCTGAGGCCCCACGGATATGGCTGGACACTTGTTTATTTCGCTATTTCTGTTGGTTCACTTGTGCCTATTAATTAGGATGGAATTCATGGACTTTTGATACACGGCCTGAACACGGATTTCTTTGGACATGTTTTTGTTTGATGTTTTTGGAGCACTGCACCGCAGTGAAGACTGGATTCCAGTTATTTGTTGGGAGAGGTAGAGGATGCCTTGTGGCTCCCTACCTCTTCCTTACAGTGGTTCTCCTCTTCGGAGGGAACCAAGAAGATCCGACCCTCCTGCAGGCTATCTGGCCGGGGTGGGAAGGAAAGGTTCTGTGTACCCATAGTACAATACTATGGAATATGATGGCACTAAATAAACCAATAATAAAAAGATAATAGTAATAATAAAAGTAGATGTCAAGCAGGTAATGTTGGAGAACCACTGCTTTAGTGGAAATATGCCAAATGGAGTCAGTGTTACACCTCAGTGTGATGAGTTATGCTTCAGATTGTAAACAGCAGTATATTAAATTAGAGTAACTTCAGTTAGGAGGAACAGCTATAAATGCAAAGCTTTTGATTTCTATATGTTACATTTTTGCATTGTGATTTATTAACATCATACAATAAAATTAGTAAAATCAATTTCAACCGTCATACCATATTTATCATAACATTATAAAACGGGTGATAAACATTTTTTTTTTTTTTTTTTAACACAGGTTATAAACATTGAATTTCTGTAGCGCATTTATGTTATATTTAATCCTAACACAGTTGTTGCCGTTAACTTTATTGGTTTCTCATAAATAAGGAGAATTGCGAAGTATCTTACATTGTTATATGACTTGTTTTAACAGGTTGGTGAAACGTAAGCAATAAAGAGTTTGACATGACTGAGGTAGCGCCAATGCGACGCCCTCTTTACCCCCCTTCCCGAAATAAATACACAAACACAAAGTAAATAATATAATGCTTTATTATAGTCAACTATGGAAAAATAAGGCCACGGTGCAGTCCGCTTTACGCCTTCCACACCGTGACACAGATATAAATAACTTTATTCATAGTAAAATGAACTTTATTTGTAAACACATATAACATAGTATATAATATAGCAATGCACGTGCCGCACCACCCGACTTACTTATGACACGTGCAAGCCTTAAAACTAACAATTGTAAACCAAATATAAAGGCTACAAATCGTAACCCTAAATTGTAAACAACCAAATCGGCTGGCACAGGCGTAAAACCGTAAAACGTAGAGACCACCGGCGTCCCCTGCACGGCAGCCATTGTCACGGCTAGGATTCACCAAGGCACAAGCCCAAGGAGTGTCCTGCACTTAGGCCGAGGGCCTGTGCACCACGGGTCAAACCACACCTAAGGTGGTTAACCCTTGCGCTATGCCAGCTTGATAACCAACCGCCAAGAAACAGAAAAAAGAGAGGGGTGGGAGGGAGGGAAAGCTTTCCTGGTCAATCGAAAAAGTGACCTAAACGGGGTGGGCACCCATATATATAGTGACCCCCACCCCTAAGCACAGTAAGGTGATGCACACCTATCAATTGTCAGCTCAGGGCCGTCAATCAGTATATTGCCCGCCGGCCCCCCTAGCTGACTCAGCAAATTTACTGAAAAACAGGAAAACGGGAGGGGGAGAGGGCTGCCTGTTGTCCCTCAGTCATGCGCCCTTCTTGCTCCATGCTCTCGCCTGGGGCTTTCTTGAATCAAAGAGTATTATAAAACTGCTTATATTACGGGAGTATTTTTAAAGCACTATATATATATATATATATATATATATATATATATATATATATATATATATATATATATATATGCATACCCCTAACCATCCCAGGCATTGTGGGGCAGTGAGGATCATGGGCAAGGGAGCTGCAAAATCAAAAGAGGTCTTTGTGTCTGTCTTTAGGTAACTTAGGCAAATAGTCCTGCCGCCAGCCCCGTCCCCAGCACACGGTTCCGTCCTGTGATCACAAATGTTGCCGGGTTTGGAGACCTGAAATGTTGAAGGTTTGTGTATGTTATTTGCATTCCTGGGAACCGCACAGGTCAGGCTACCCAGAGCTCTCCTTCACTCAGGGGAGTAGCTTCATGGTAGTGGGGCAAGCCATACACCATGTGCATGGTTAGCCACCTAATGGAAAGGGGTAGCCATGTAACTGGGCTAGCTATTCATAAGGGAGCTTCTCGGCCTTTTGGCTAAGATCAAGTGTAGACTCTCTTGTGGTGGGGAGGGATGACACTGATCCTCTGGCCTTAGGGTTCGGGAAAGCTATGGAACCCGAGGTGAAATTGCCCTGGCAGAAATGCTGGAGTCACCGTGTGTGGTATTGCACACGGTTCTTATTATTTATACATCACAATGTGTGGAAGCACGTGTGCCAATTAATTATTTGATTTGGATTTTCACGGTCACCAAACCTTATGCGAGGCCACGTTCACCTTTTGTTTTACGATTTGGCACTTTTGTTTTCGGACACTACCTTCTGGTGGTGAAGCCTAAAGGGGGTTACTTCCTAACGGGAGTGCCCCACGGCAACGGGGTCTCACCCTTCGGGAGAGACCCAAGATCCAACCCTCCAATGGGGGGGGGGATTAGTCTGGGTTCCTCTTGTGGGGACCCAGTTTCGTATTGGGCTTCTGCTGCCTCCTCGGAGCACAGAATGCGGCACCAAAGAAGCACGCACCTCGGGCTTCAAAAAAGAAAAGAAAAGAAAAAGCTATTCATAAGGGAGCGAGGCTAGCCCAGATAGCATCAAATGGCCATGGCTAACCATCATTCCTCTGTACCAGAGAAAAAGGAGGGAGACTCAGTGAAGCGGTGCTTTGCCCGGAGTTTTCCCATATGGATTTTATTTTAAAAAAATATTTTTGTTTTCCTGTTGTTAATAACAAGTTTCTCTTGTTTGTTCCCTGTTTTTTTGTCATTCTTTAATGATGTTACCATAAAAAGGGGTTAAATAAGCAGCCAATCATGGAATTTAAGGTCTTTTGCATGCTGGGATGTATGGGCTACAAAATTAGGAAGTGAGGATATTTTATATTTATATTATTGTTAAGTACAGGCAATATTTTACGATTTGTTGAATTATATTGGTGTATTAATTTTTTTTACAGTTGTACAGTTGATTGAAATCTGTTTCTCCGCAGACTGTTCCTGTGTGGAAACCTCTGCAATGATCCTTTATGGCAGGATAGCTCATCAAAAGCAAAGTTACAAATAGTTTCTTCCTTACCTAACACACCCAGTGTTTGTATTCATCTGTTTACCTACCAATATCTATCTACATGAAATAAATCGATATGATAAAGAACACTGCTGGGTGATACACAATACTACGTCACCCTGCACTTTGAAGAACTGGATATACAATGAAGGCTAGCAAACAGAGCACAAGGAATGATGTAAGACAAATTAGTCGTTTATAGAAGAATGGCTGAAGCGGTTTCCATGCTGAGTAAATTGATCCCCATAAATAGAAAAAAAACAGCATGAACTTTTTTTTTTTGACCAAAGACATATAGATATAACTTAACAATTGCAAGATTTACAGCAGAATGTACTCGCTAGCTATCGGATTATGTGCACAATTAAGCTTTAATTGCAAAAGAAAAAGAAAGTCCACCCTAAGATCTTTGATATTTCGCCATGTAATATTATAGTTTATTGATTTGTTCACCTTAAAGAACTCATAACGTCACATTTAAGGTGTGTGAGTTTAACATGGAGCCTCAGTTGACAAAGTTCCCAATCACTTGCCATATCTGCTTCTATGTGGGTAATGTCAATAAATATCAGTACAGCAGCAAATGGGCATACCTGGGAACTTTCAGAAAAACATGTGTGTATGATATCACCCCAACATATTTTATGTAATAAAATTATACAAACATTATTGATCTCTATAGTAAGGCTATGGTGTTAGAGTCGCGATGTGTGTATGCATGTAAGTGTAGATCTGTCCCTGACCATCATCATCCCCACCCATATCATAATTCATTCCAATCTCCCCCACAATAGTTATCCCCCAACCACTATATTCATACCCACGCCATAATCACCATATTTCTCTCCACCATAATTTCCATCCCTTACCATGATCACCCTATATTGCTCCACAATTATCCGCCTTCATCTTCATAACATAACTTCTGATCATCCCCATACCTATCCAGCATTATATCCCCATCATATTCATACCCTTCATATCCAGCCCGGCACTCAGTTGCAGACCCACAGTGGGAGTTTGAATTAGGACATTTGTGCCTTGGTCGCAAGTAATTTGCAGCAATGACCCAGAATATTAACCCTTTCACACGGAGCGTGAAGAAACAGCCAGAAACCTAGAGTCTCCGGGTAAAACATGGAGCGTAACCAGGTATGCAAACTGACGACAGCAAATACCTTGCTGTTTTTGGCAATGTTTGTAAGTAAATTATTCACAACAAAAACTTGAGCTTTTTACCACATCAGTCAAAGAAAAAAATGAAAAGTTAAGACAGTGTGTTCTCCACTTTTATCCACACCTTTATTTTATTTCATCAATGTAGCAATACTAATAAGTACAGTCTCCAGCTTCCAGGGGGATTGCTATCATTGCTATGCTGGGGCCGCAAGGAAGTTAAAGGCTACGGAAGCAGAGAAGACAGCTTTATGGCCCAAATTCTGGCCTGATGACCCCTTTCCTGACTTTGGGGCCTGGTGGCCTCATTGCAAGAATGGGGCAATATGTCTGGGGTAGCATGGCGTAGGATGGGGTAGGGGCTCCTGTCTTTATGTTTGTATTGGGCCCCAAGATTGTCGAAGGCTGCTCTGGATGAGAGAGTTCATAAGGAACTCAGAAGATTACTATAATCTTTAACAAACACAGCGGCCTCTTCTAATGCAGCCAGCATACGTTTTTCTAATGCTAGATTGTATAATCAGAACAAATGGAAACCAGTTATAGTCACATAATGTGTATTAAACACGCAATCAATATAAATGCATTTAAGAGTTCTGAGATCAAAAAAATAAATTATTTTGTCTTGGCAATGCAAGTAGATTAAGTAAACACCAAAAAGATGTCCCTGATGCTCTTTAAAGATCCAGACTTAAGGGATGGAAAAGCAAAAACTCACAAATAGACATAAAGAGTACATTCCTTAAACATTTCAAATAATTTCATTAAAAAACACCCAAGCCCTTTCTAGCCTTACAGGTTTCTGTGCCAATAGCACCAATGGCAATGCCGCTTGGTTAAATGATGATTCCAGGCGTAACAGTTAAATATCTGCTTAATTATTTATTTGTTTAAATGCAGCTCACCTCTAGAAGAAAAAGAATCAAATATTTCAGAATTATTTCTAAATTTCCTACGAAATAACAGGAGTAAAATAATATTTGCCTGTATTGCGGGAAAGGCCATGCGGAAACGGAGATATTCATTCACATAGCGGTTTCTTAAAGGGAATCTAGTATGTTTGAACAGGTGGTATAAGAGCAAACAGATCAAATATTTGAAAGTGGCTTCATTATGATGCTCAGAACAGAGCGAAAACAACCATGGAGTTAAGAATAGCTTATTATAAAACTATTGTTATAATCCTCAAACCAACTAATGTTTCTATAAACCAAACAACATACAAAGTAGTGGGAGATGAGAGAGTAGCCACAGCCCCATACCTTCTATTCAAATGTTAGTTAACTCTTTACATGTGTGTGATCTTTTAAAACATTGAAGAACAAACCTTTTACCAATTTTCTTGATACAGGCAGACTACATTTTAAAGTTATAAAACAGATAAAATTATAGAATTTATTATTTATGGAAGATCAATATCACAGTAAATTATATGTACGGTAATTAACCCTCACATCTCTCTCTTTACAAGGGTCTTTCTTTGAGGCCCAAATTCTCAGTCCCTTTTCCCTCTCCTGATGCTCCTCTTTTCTAGGATAATAACATTTACATGAAAATCCCTAACTGTTTATATGTTTAACTTCTAACAAAGAGTTGGTTCGTTGTACATGGAATTTGGTGCAACATTAAACGTTATAACCTAATGGTCCGTAAAACACATTTCAATTCCTATTGTGTCTCAGTACAAGTAAATCCCTCATAGCCTGGGTTAACTATGTCAAGTTTTAAGACTCATTAAGTATGTAATAGCAGAGGAAATAACCTGACGGGAATACAACACATTCAAGAGAAGATTAGGAGCCATAAACCATGTTGGGTTGCTTTGTGGTACAGAAGCCCACATGCCATTAAAAATCCCAAACTCACATATTAGTATTTAAACGATGACATCCAAGGACTTCATGGTCTTTTTAAACTCTTCAATGTCAGATTTTTGCTTCTAAGAGGTAAACCATTCTGACACAGTACACATATGGTAGTATTTAGTATCAAATATTTTCTTATTGTTTTGGATGTATTAGTACATCTAGTAAATTAGTCAGTTTTGATTTGCTCATAGCTTAAGAGATATTTCCACATCAACAGCACAAGTGGAGTAGAAACAGATATCATCCCTTAGGATGAGCTACTAAACGTGTCCCTTCATGGCTTGGTATCTCCTACATATAATGTATATGTTTACTGTTGCGTTTGTCCAAGAGACATTCATAGTCAGGGACAAATGGTGGCTGGATAGGTTAGTTTGTATGCTCGTGCAGCATGTGGCTGTGCATATCCAGCTGATGGCCACAGACAACAGTGGCAGATTGGGTAAGTAAGGGGTCCTATTTCATGACCAGTGGAAGCCTGTTTTTAGTTATAGGTGATATATTTTAAGCCAAAACGCCATCATCCATGACCAGGACTGGTGACTTGCTGGATTTCACTTGGGACCTGTTGGTTTTCTACTACTTTTCCTAGTCAGTATATTTAATCTGCTTGCATGGGAGTCACATTTGGTGATGCTCACTACTACAGGTTTTACTCACTCTTGACCACATCCCAGTTCTTCATACTCTAATTGGGGCAACCTCTGCCCCCATTTGTTTCTCCTATCTACTATAAGGAGCAGTAGAGGGAGAAAGCCCAGAGGCCAACCCGATAAGTTTCCAGGAAATACTTATGACTCTGTCATCCCCAAGGTGACATATGGTAATAAGAAGATACAATACATTTGATCCATCTGAAATATTTTGACATTTAACAATCAGTTAACATCCATAGTATACATTTACATTAAGCAACAGAAAATAATATTCTATCTGACAACAATGCAACAATACTGCAACCACTACTAATACTACTACTACTAGCAATAATAATGATAATAATAATAATACCTATGAATGTCTTAGAGCAAATGTAACTAAAACAGTTGTACCAAAAATATTTGTACACGATATATTGATATCCTCTTATTTTTACGGTTATGTTAAAATTTACTAGATCATCAATTTCTGTAAGCCCCTTTGTATCCAGTTTGTCCCATTCTCTAATGGAATATCAGTAAATGACAAATATTGTCCTTTTTCTTCTTAGCGCTTTTGTTTTTCCATGTTTTGTTTTTACCAATGGTTAGGCTACTCATCATCCTTCCCCCTCTAAAGTTCAAGTTAAAGAAGTCTATTTCATCTTGATTTTCTCTGTAACATTCATGTTGCTGTCTGTATGACACGCAAGCAAAGATAAACTATTTTTCACTGATGTCTCATAATGTATCTACACAAGTTCAGATGAGGTTAAACCTGCCTGCAAGAAAGCAGAACATCAAAAATGGGAAAAGCTACATGGTTCTGCCATAAGAGAATATTAGTCTAGCAGAAGCAGAGGCCATACTGTGAATTTATCATACCTTTTAAGCTTCAGGTTTTCTCAAAGTTGGTATGGACAATCTGAAAGAAGTCTTAATGCTGGAACCCACTGATACAAAGAAATGGAACCGAAAATGTAATCAGCAGAAGACACCTTCCTGTACTCAGATTTCTATGTGAATCTCATTTAATGCATTGTTTGATTCAAAAGAATTCACTTCCCTTTATAATAGTACTAAATGCCGCTGGATAAAAGTGTCAACATTTGAAGTAAGATGTCCTGTATCTCAAATATGTAAATCTGTAATTATAAATACTTACAATCTTATTTTTTCATATTTACATCTGATAACCTTTAGCGAAGCTGGCGGTTTTAGCAGGTTCAACTTTAAAGCCCTGCTGAAGAAGAATGCATATTAAAACCCCAGTGGGCTTCTCTGACGGAACGGGTCATCCTGGCCCTGTATAATGTATAGTTAGATTCAAAGACTTGCCATGGATGACGTGACCCTGCTTATCTCTTGGACTGGCCCTTCAATGTGCATAATTAAGTTAGTGAGCGTAAATGTGACAGTCTGACTTAGTCCAAGGATTAGCAACTAAGAGCCACTGCCCACTGCGCGGCTGAGAGAGTGCTAAAGGTTGGAGCCCTGATATCAACTCCCTTGAATGCCTTTGGGATAAACTGGAACGGACATTGTGAGTCGGCCCTTCTCTTCCAACATCAGTGCCTGACCTCACAAATACTTTACTGGATGACTAGAAAAATTCCCCAGAAACTCTCCAAACTCTTGTGGAAAGCCTTCCCAGAAGAGTGGAAGCTGTTATAGATGCAAAGGGGGGACCAACTCCAAATTAATGTCTATGTATTTAGAATGTAATGTCACAAAAGTCTCTGTTGGTGTAATGGTCAGGTGCCCCAAAGCTTTTGTCCATATAGTGTATCTCAATACATACCTGGGTTTCCCTGATGTGTTGGATCACTTGTAAATTCAAGCAGATAGTACATTTAGAGCCCCCTCCAAATATGTAATGCTGTACATAAAGCATGCATGTATCTAATTATATTTTTATTATAATTAATTATAGTTATTGATGATAAATAATAATTCCTACTTAATCATAAATATTCATAATAAACAATACAGATGAAAGTTAAAACTTTTGCCAGGTTTTGTGAGATTTCTACCCTGGAATTAGAAAGGGACATTATTTAAGTTTAGTTAAGAGCTCAAATGGAGCTAGACTTTTGTTTGTAGATATACTTTTTTGTATTGCTTGGTTCATAAAGAAACTATTGTTTGGAACCTGTGGACAATTCAAATAAACCCACACGTTTTTCTTATAAGAGATTATAAGATTCCTGTACATAATACCCTAGAAAGGAACAGCCTGTTGACTTGCATATATATAATTTTCCTGTTACTTTGTTTCTGTATATTACGTCTGCTTTACATACATTATATATCTACTGCATACAATTGTGCTACCATTAGACAATAGGGAAAACCCTAAATAAAAAGAGAGAAGGTAGTAAAATAATATTAATCATGCACATGAAGGGTCTTCTATCAAATCCTCATCAGTGGCAACCTACAAAGAATTTATACAAGACTCCTCTCTTCCTTTCCCCTACCAAACATGACATACACCGTAGATATCAGGAATTATAGCAAGAATAAAATTTTATAGTTTTACATTTAACAAATCACATATGGCCCATTACACTAATGACTGTTTCTTGCCAAAAAATAAAACCCTCAATTAAGTGTTTCTTTTGTTTAAGCCAGCAAAAGACTTTGGCACTTATGCATATATTTTATATAAAAATGATTTACAGTTCTGAAATACTCTGAAAATCCTATATTTCCCCATACGTTTTTCAATTATTTTAGTGTATCTTCTCTTTCTCGCTCTGATTCCCAGATTATATTTTAATATTGTTTTCTTTATGATGGTGATTGCATAACATGTTAGCTTATAAAAATGTTGCTGCATGTAGAATTCTATTGGAGCAGCCATCTTAACTTCCTGTTTTCAGCATCTGCATGATTATTGCCACTTCCTGTTGTTAGGTTGCTCATTGTTGTTGATTGGTTCAGGCAAACTTTGTAAGGTTGGAGGAGAGAAAGTGATTGGGTAATGCTATCTGTATCAGTGTCTGCCACTGTTGGTTTAGCAACCATTTGGCCCATCTAGTCTACCCATTTTTCCGGCTGTAAAGACTCTTAATCAGTGCTTGGTCCCCTTAGGTTTATATCATGCTATGTGACCCCTCATGTGCGCCTCCTGCTGGCTAGAGTGATTGGTGGTGGGGCAGTCACTGAATTATCCAGCATTTGGGACGTTCAGATCTCAAGGGCCCCTGGGCTCCTGTAAATAATATCAGTGATATAATCCAACTCTTCCTTCTACCATAAATCTAATGCACTATGAATGGATTAAACTAGTGTCAAACATCACTTTATACTTTGATTCTGGATGGTTTCTTTATTAAGTAAATGTAGTAAGTTTATGTGTAATAAACATGATAAAAATATCCCGACCTAAAAAGGTGAAGTGTATAATTATGAAAAACCCAAAAGAAAAATCGGGTTTTATTTCCTTTTGCTCCAATGACATTTCTGTATCTGCTGATCTGAATCTACATTAGCATCCGACCTATATTATGTATTTATACATCTAAATATTTCAACCCATAGGAGGGACAGATCATATATCTTGTAGCTGATACCAGCCAATTTCCTCTGATACCAATATTACAATAATTTCCTCCCTAAACTTGAAGGCTGACAGTTACTGAAATAATAAAGTATGTTCTAAAGGTAGTACTAAAGTGCTATCTGGATCAATTTATTCCAATATAGTCAGTCCTAATAAATGGACAATTACTGATTGTACAAGAATATTTTAAAAAACAAGTAATTTATCTCGAATCCCTTTCCTGTTTCAGACTACCCTAGTCTATACGCAGCTAACACGATTTTCACATTACTCTGTGATACGAGGAAAAGTTGAGGCACCAATGCCGATTGATAAAACACATTTATAATATTGGATTATAGTACATGTGCTAGCATATAAGGGTAAATCTATTTTAGCTAGTGGGTTTTACCTATTCTTTCCATATACTCTCCTAATATGGTTGTTGAATGTGCTGTATGTGAATATAGTCTTCTTGCAGGATTTTGAAGCGTGCCTTGGTAGACAGGCACCCCAACGTGGCATATGAGCTTCCATTGGAATGGTCAAATGTGTATGAGTGTATGTATATATGTATATGTCTCTCCAGTTGGACAGACGTTCATGCTCCTTCTCTCTCGTGCTTCATTTAGGATCAGAGAGCTGAGTGCTACTATGTGGCATCGCATGTGATATCCCATCTCTAAGTCTCAGAAGGCGGCAAACAGCACAACACGTGTCTGTACGGCCAAATGTACTGACCATGCACCGCTCTCTGCTGCTGTGGACTGGTCAGAGGGACATCTCAGATCTCTCCGACGCTGCCGCCTTCATTGTAACCTGTCTATTCTGTGATACTTTTTAAACTCATTAATAAATATATAGAAAAAATATTACTCTACAGACGTATTAGAAAAAACTTTCTTTTTCAGTATTCTATAGAAATCACTAAAGTGCCAGAGTCAAAAAAACTACATTAAAACACACAATGTATTTTTGTAGAATATGACGGGGTGTGAAAAGCAGACACTGGTTGATTAAAATCTTTCAGTTTCCTGCTGTATATTTATAGTGATTTATTAGAGTATGTGTCTACCAACACATGATAAATGTGTTTTTCTACTTTCTAAGGTTGTTCTCTAAGCACATTATTATTTTTTTTCTTCTAAAAATCTGCTTTTGGCTTGTTATGTCCTATAAATTGTAAATTTTCTCAATGTCAGAACATTTTTGTTGGCAGAACTTTTTCTACGCTACCTATGGACTGATTTTTGATGTTTATCTTGGGGTACTGATATCTTATGTTAGAAACTTTATTAAAAGCATATCTTAAAAGAAACCACACACACAAATTACTTATTGAGACAAATTGAGGAGTTGATCCATTTTGGGGTCTAATCACTAAACAGCAGGTACTTGCAAGATGCATTAACTTAGAACTTATATACGGTCACATTTGCTATTTAAAGGAAACTACCATATGAATGGCGTAGCCAATCTTGACCATTTATAGATGTGATTATACAACTTTTAATTCAATAAATATTTACCTAAAATAATAATGTCTGATAAAGTCCTAGAATATTAATTTGAGTTACATAGTCTTGTATAAAACAATCATTTTACAGAAAATTAATCATGTAAGTATATAATTAAACATAATCAAGTGTACGAATATAGGGATGATGAAATATATGTCCATACCAAGCACTCCATCTTCAGGAAGAGAAGAGGGAGACCTCTGTGTAGCCTGCTCTGGGAAGTTCTCAGGTATCTATATCTGCTGGTAAACGTTATACATTATATAAATAAAAGCCATAGAAATTCTTTTTTTTCTAAAAATATTCACGAAACTAAAAAAAAAATATCAAATATAGTCTTTCTTGTTAAACTCATCCAAAGATGAAATGGAGCTAACCAAGATAACCTTAATTTGTTTCTTTATTGACATGGCAGATGTTTGTGTGAAAGTGCTTATATCTGCACATCCTTTAGTGGAAATGTAATAAATGTTGGAGAGTGGAACTCCAAGCTTTATTCCATGGCAGTCCAGGAAGGGCACCCCGGTAAAACACATTAAGGAGAGAAGCTAAAAGGGGGAATATTTTTGGATCTACTGACATTCTCAAGTCCGCGACAAGCAGTAGATTTTGGATTAAAATTGTCTCTAGCATTTGAAGACCAGCTGCCACTCTGCAAAAACAGGTTTCCCCAATGGCCCAACCGTGCATTAGGATAATTCACAGACCTAGTAAAATTGGTTTTATTTCACCAACTATATCAAGTAAGATCTATTTTCATAAATGATTGCCTTAAAACGCCTATTCTATTGGTTCTCCTCATTTTTGTCCTTTCTATGTGAGGCTATAAATCCACTTGGCCTGTCAATCCAAAACACAGCGGAGATTGGATGTGAGTGACGATGGCTCTGTTTATCCAACCCACATTTTTATAGCACCCATTAGTTACTGTAGTGTATACAACCTTCTACGTTCTAACAAGAATTGTTATTATATATATATATGGCTTGTATCAGCACTAATTGTTTTCTCGTTCCATTTTTTCAAACCACAAAGCACTTTTTAGATTTAATTGTGTTCAGTTCAGTTATAATAATACTTGTATTATATGTGAATTTCAAAATGGTTCTATTTAGCAGGTTTTTTTCTTTTTTATTATTATTATTTTTGCCCAAAGTATTGTTGGGCGCCAGTCAACAATGAAATGCAAACTTGTCCTGCTCCCTTAGTCCATTTCTTCTATCCTTCCTCTGTTCGTATCGTGAGCCCTTGTTTAGCCCTCAATAAGAATACTGACTATTATATGAAAGTAACACATCTATGTTAATACATGCTGAACTGTTTTATGAACGTTTGCTTCATCATACCTAGAAAATGAAACATCGTCTGCAGGAAACATCATTATGTCTTAGCATCATTTATTATTCTCAATGGATTTTGTCCCTATCGAGAATGATTTGCTTTTTGTCTTTTTAGGTGATTAAATTGTCATCTGAATTCAGGATAAGTACTTCTGAAATGGATGCAACCTTTAATGGTTTGATTTGATTGCTACCTGACCTTCGTCGGGATCTTTTTGAAACAAACACAGTATAAGTAAAGAACAGAAATGTGCTTGATAGAAGCTCTGCTTTGGTAAGCAAAAAAAACCCTATTTCAACCATTTTGAAACCACAAAGAAAGTGCATAAACTGTATAGCTTTATAATACTAGCCAGTGACTTGTTGACTAATAAGTCCAGATGAACAAGAGTGCTATTTATTTGTATGGTTTATTACAAGATTTATCTTAAAGGGACACTAAAGCCATCATATGCAATACGATTGTGAGAGTGGTGCCTCCATTGTCTCCATTGTAAGTCCATGGGGGGATTCTGCAGATGCATTTGCCCATCCTCAAATTATTTGGGTTGCAGGAAATATGGTGACATCTCCTTCCGCTTCATATACTTACCACCAGTAAGCTCCTGTGCAAGCTTTCCGGGAAGGTCTAACAAGACTCCTAGTACACATCTTCAAAAACTGCTCCCATCACCGCGTAAAAATGTTGGACAGCTGGTGGTGCTGCAGCTTCTCCCTAGGGCAAGTAGTTTCTTTTATAGTCTTGGTAAGGTTAAAGAATGTATATTGAAGCACTTACAAGGTGCTTGGATATGCATTTTTTTCCTAGAAGGCTACAAAAGAAACTAGTGTTTCATAAATGGCCATATTACCACGCTGGCTATTACCACGATCAGAGATCCCCCTTTAACCAACCCACTTACACTATGGATGTCTGTGCCTACTTGGTAGAGGTTTCGTGGTATCTCCTTTTGGGGCAGATCAACTTTAATTAAATACTAATCAATGGAAAAAGGCTATATATTGGATTAATGATGGAAACATCATCAGAAGAAACATGCGTAAGATTTCTTAAAGGTAGGTAGGTGCACAGACATAGCAAAATGTAGTTTATTTACTCAAGTTTATGACATTTTTGCACAAATGTCTATTCCAATGTGTCTTTTGTGGCAGGAACAGTGATCAACTTTCCCCTGCAAGTGAGACATGTTAGGTTTGTACCCCATCTTTGTCAACTGAAACCCACCGGCATATAATGTATGCGGGATATTTATACATCATTTTTATTTGAAATTATTGTAAAACAAGCCCAAAAAATACATTTTTGACCCAGGAATACAGTAATGGATGGAAGAATTATGGACGACAAATGGTTTTCTATCAGACTCAATGATTACTGCTAGGCAGTATATAACATTATTATTAGTAGCATTATTAGTATTATTATATTACCAGACAATGTATATTTTCATACTGAATTCAAATTAATAAAATGCTTTTTAAGATTATTAGAAAACTGTGACAATTTATATAAGTATAATTCACCATCAAATGCAGCGTCTTCCTTGATTCAATATCTTTCTTTTAATTTATGGCACTATGATTGCAGACGCACTGTGCAATGTTTATTTCAATATCAAATTCTATATAATTAATGAACTGAATCAAATAATATTTGCTGTCTATTAACATTTTGGAGTTATCTATATTTACTTTTCCTTTTTTATATACAAACAATTCCATGTTCAATGTTTTTAATAATAAATGGGACACTTTTTTTTCTTATTGGCGTAATGCATCATTGATTTAATTAAGTGTCAGGATATGGTTTGTTTTGCACAGTGTTATTATAGTGCATAGTTATCTGGCTCTTAAATAGCGATGCATTAAAGCCCACATGTGTAATATAAGCCTGATATTAAAAAGGAATTAATGCATATTTTGCATTTCTCGTAAAATGATTATTTTTACTATGTGATCGTACGTATGTACTGCATGTGTATGTGTGTTCTTGTTCATATATTTATAGTCATATAGATAGGGACAACTTTCACTAGAACACGTTCAAGTCAACTGCTTATGTTTTCTCTGAAGAAAAAGTAACATAAAATGACACAGCCACTTATGTTTTTTGTAATATCCATCAGTTCTGTCTGGATAATCCTGAGTGATTCAAACAGCAAAGTATCACAAAAATAACGAAGAGCCAGTTGATGGTATCTTAGTGGACCTGTGTTGATTCCAATTAGTATATACATTGCAGAAAGTCAAGCTATTTAAGAACGAACAGATGGATTGTAACATTCCACATTAATGACCCCTGCAGAATACACTTCCGTGAGTCCTCGGTTACATGTGATCGTTTCTAAATTATTTCATCATATAAAAACAGTCTTCCGGGCACAAAGATAGGGAAAGTATAATAAAAATATTTCCGTATGAAATTGTTGCTTTAACGCTCTCTAATCATCAACATCTCCCCTCGCAATGTCACTTTTCAAGTACCCCTAAAGTACTAGGTTTCAAGACCCCTTCATGGGCACAAGTGGGTTTATCAACATTTTAAGTTACACCTGTGGTAGTAATTTAGCTTCTGATATTATTTGAAGAGATTCTAAAAAACCTCTTGTGTTGAGGCTTTTGAAGAAAATTATGATTTTAGCCAATAATATATCCAACTAGAATTTTGTACCGGTGTTTTAATCACAATAACAATCACTAGCTAGTACCTAGCCCACTTTTCTCTTTAATTTCAGTTCTATGTTTTGGATCAATCTACATACATGTTGTACTTTTAATATAAGTGGTAGTATTGCTATGTGGTTATATGATAATTCCCTACACCGGCCCTTGAAGTCCCCATAACCTTTTCTAATCAAGATAAAATCATCTCCAATACAAACTTACGCCAATAAGTCCAACGATGCAACAAAATTGTTCTCCAAAAATACTTATTTCTTATGCGATCACATCTGTTTTGAATTCCTTATTCTGCATCGCAGACATAGAAATACAGGCAGACTCCTAAACAAGGAAACAAGCAGCAATACTGTCAGTGACTAATTCTGGCCCAGGCCTAGGGGGAGGTCCAAGGGGGCTATTGGGCAATCAAGTGAAGCAGTGAAGACAGCGGCCGGGGAGAGGACACTTTGAGCAGTGAAGACAGAGTCCAAGGTAAATATGTCTCTGAAGACAGATAGAGATAGATATACAGACAGACAGCTGTTCATTTGTTGGAATACCTTGTTATAATGTCAAGGTTATGAACAGAAACCAGTGTTTCCCCATGTGTAAGACATATAAATTTCCCCATGTATAAGACATGTTTTTAGAAAAAATTGGGGTCTAAAAATTGGGTGCATCTTATACAGTGGTGGTAGATTTTTAAATTTTTTTTTTACCGGAAAGGGGACCGAAAAGGGGACCTGCTGCTTTCCTGTGTTGCTCAGCAGCGTCTCTCGTACCGTCGAGGTGACACAGGAACCCAGTGGAGCCAGGTGAATGCACATTGCATCACATGACTCCGCTCTGTTCCTGTTTGAGCAACGCAGAGGGAAACAGCGGCCCCCACGGATGTCTGCAAGTGGCACCAGAAGATCTGCAGTTCAGGTAAGGTGGGGGAGTAAACGTGTGTGTGATAGCATGGATCCGTGTGGAGGCGGCACAGGGAGGGGGCACAGGGAGGCTGAAAGTGATGTGCATGTACTGGCTGTCTGAGCATGATAGGAGTGCGATTGCTAACAATTGCTAGCAGCTAGCATCAATCACACTCATTTCATCCCCAGACAGCCAGTACAATAACTTTATGTAATATATATTTTTTAAAATTTCGGCCCCCCAAAATTAAGGTGCGTCTTATACATGGGAGCATCTTATACTTGGGGAAATACGGTAATTTATGCAAAGTAAGAAAAAAAGAAACTTTAATTGCAGAATTATCTGTCCTTTGCAGATTAACAGAAGGTGAATGTCATTCACACTCCTTGCACATCATTCTAGAACATAATTTATTTGAGCACATCTTAAGACACGAGAGACCAAAAGACACAACCACTTGTTTGCAATTAACTGCCGATGCTAGTTTAATTGATATGAAGCAATTTATAGATCCACATTGTTAGGAGATTATACTAAAATTACTTTCGACTGCAAAGAAGATTATGGATGGTCGTAAGAGCACTGTGCTGAGACGTGTTTATTAAGCCAAGGACATGCTGAAATACAATAGCTAGACAAGACTATGTTACTGATATTAAATTGCAACATCACACTATAAGTAAATTAAAATCATTTCTTCTTACCTCTATTACCATATGTTTTTTTCTTCTATCAATCCCTAGGATAAAGTAACACAACATACCATTTTCAAGACAATCTGGGATGAGCCGGTACCCATTGCAAAGGTCAAGAGTTTTTAGTTTCTCTGTTACATTTTGCATGGATATATATATATATATACGGCTATCAAGCCCTTCTCCCCTTCTGACTATGGGGTTTATTAACTAAAGGGAGAGTTTGCTGGCGAATTATGACTTTGACTCGACTTCCTGTACGTTATGAGAGTCCAACCCCAGTGAGCTTCTGCTGCAGGGAGAGCTTGGCTGGCCCTCTATAATATAGTTCATTCAGCAAGATGTATTCCAAGTCTCCTCCTGACCCATTGAATTATACATTTATATAGGGTCAGCTCCTCTCGCTAGATAAACTTGCGAGTGTTGGTCCTTCATAATGAATGGTGCAGCGAGAGAAGGAAAACGACCGTTCTACTGCAAACTCTTCCTGCCAACCCTTTAGTGAATAAACCGATTTGAGACCTGCCACCGAGTGTGTCCATCCCATGTCATGACTACTCATAAAAATGAAAGGCAGTCATAGATTGTAATCGAAAATTTGAAATATAGAAGACTTCTTTGCAGATGAGATATAAA
Organism: Spea bombifrons; assembly: GCF_027358695.1. Lineage (NCBI taxonomy): Eukaryota > Metazoa > Chordata > Amphibia > Anura > Pelobatidae > Spea > Spea bombifrons. Next base: position 13,643,634 of record NC_071088.1, read on the forward strand.
AGACCATGCTTACTTTATATTGGAAAAACAACAAAATTAAATAATATATTCCTATTTATATACTATATGTATGTGTATATATATATTTTAAATACACATATAGCTCAAACAGATGTGCTTTATTGTTTACACATAATGTATGTGGTACAACAAATATGCAAATATATCGCCTGTCCGGCAGAGCCTACAGTCCAAGTTTATGCTACACTTTATATGTTTATATGTTGGCTGGTTATGTTGTTAAACATTATAGAGAAAAGCTATACGCGACTTCTTGCTATTGTTTCTTACCCTTAAACGTACATGGCTGCAGCATTCATAGATCATCTGCAAGAGATAAACGATAATGTGTTTTCTGGCTAGACAAGCTGTGATTTTTTATATATTTTTTTAATATGTTCTTTTGATGTAATATGTTATTTCAGCCCTTTTCCATATGATGCTGATCTCCTGTTCATACAGGTTAATGCTGTGCCAGAACTGATGGAGTTATCTGACATGGACGAAATAGAAACCAGAGGCACAGAGATGCAAACTGGGATACCGAATAATAAGTCACATATTAATCACAATCCCTCCCCAATATATTCCCTATCTACGGCCACACAACTGCTAGCGTACTCATAAATTCTACACGAGAAATATTATAGTCCATTCCAAATCCATTCCTGCATGTTTTATAGAGAAATATGACTATGGCCCTTATAAGCAATGCTTGCAGTGCACACCATCCAAAACAAAATATACTTTATAGGTATCATATTTTCTGATAATTGGTTATGCTGAGTCTGTTTTTCTTTCTTGTCAGCGCAGATCAGCACACCTTTCATTCTACAGTGGAATATTATAACGTATGATAAAAACTAAGTGTGATAATATGCAATGCGTTTCTACTAAGTCTTTGTCTTTCTAGTGTAGAGGATCACTAAATAAAATGATTTTTTTTTTGCATTATAAGTACATTTTTATACAAACGTGGTTCTACTTGTCATTCATTCGGACTCCAAGCAATTAGAACTGGTACAAGTTTCACATCGACAAAAAACAGACAATTGGATGACGGGAGGGGGATATTATACTTAGTCTTCCTTTACAATTCCGGTAGCAGCAAAAAACTGTACAGGTATTAAACAGTTAATTTTTTTCAACTGTAGAAATCTATTTGCTAATCAATAAACAGCAATATATATATAAATAAAATCTGTGACAGAAAATGTCCTCTTTCTTTGCATCCACGAGAGCAACATGAAAACATGAAAACGACAAACCGGAGATGCAGATGGAAGCAACGATGGAGCATTTAGGACCTGGAAACGGGACCATTAGCCTTATGCGAAAAACAAAGAGAAAAACGGAAACGGGAGGGTTAGTAAATTAATAATCAGGGTGGAATAATATTCGCCTCCTCTCTTTAACAAAATCTTGATGTTATTTCTCTGCGTTATCAAATCATCTAATTGTATTGCAGACAGGAGGGTCATTTATGCAGGTTTTAAGCTACAAAACAATTATAAGATAAGTGGTATAGGCGCATATGTGAGATTAAAACAGAAATAATGGAATGTAGATTCATAGGACCAGTCTATAGCCCTAAGGATATCATGTAAACAACACCCAGAAAGCACAGAATGAAGTTTATAGAGAGATATCAACTCCTGCTAACTCCATAAGCCAATGTACCCATCTAGCTAAAGGAGGGTATGTCACTTGGGAATGGGGTTTTCAAAAAGATGTAAGTAGTTGATGAGTGTTGGGAGAACACAATGCCTTACACAGCATATAAGATTATAAACAAGTAACAACACATATCGTTGGATTATTGGATTGTGAAGAAAAGAAGGATAAAATACAGATCTGGTCATGGGTTTAGTGCGTCTTCAAATAAAGAATGTGCCATTATTAGGTTTTATTATGAATATCAAGGGTATGAACATCCAAAAGTCTTACAAAAGATAAGACTTAATAAAATGGTGGGTTTTGCCAAAAGTTGCTTAAGGGACAAAGAAAGAACTTTATTGACAAATACTTTTCATCAATTTCAGTGGAGAGTGCAGAACAGTACATGGACTGAGGGCAATATGGCACCTTATTGCCCTCTGTTGGCACTTTCGGGGACGTCCTCTCCCCAGTTTGGACGATCGAGGAAGTCTCCACCGCATATGCCGGAGTTCCACACCAGGATATGCGGAAGAAGAAAGAAGATTTTAGTGGTTTCGTACAAATTGCCAAATTTACCAAACTTATATATATATATAGAAAGATAGATAGATAGATAGATAGATAGATAGATAGATAAAATGTGTGTGTGTGAGTATGCATATATTTTCCTGTATGTATGTGTATATATGTATGTCCTTGGATATGCAAATACATATGCATCTAGATATACACACATTTTGCCCTTTGAAATGTAAAACATGTGATGCTTTTGCAAATAAAATCCATCTATATAAATGTCACATTGGGGAAAAGTGCATAAATAATCAAAATTTCACAGGCTTACAAACCCCCACCTGGATAAATATTCAGCAGACATACGTTGGAAATCAAATTCATGATGGTAATGAAAAATACATATCATCACCCAGTTTAGATCAAATTGAATAATTGTGTGCTTTCAAACATATTTTACATAGGATTATGGTTTTGGGGGGGGGGGAATACCGACAATAATGCATAATATATGCTGATGATTAACTTCCTCTCTGTACTTTAACCATTATTTATGCTCCAATGACATATTCTTTTTGATTGTTATCTGATTGATTCTGGCAATGTCAGAATGATGTGACACAAAACTGATTTTTAGATGTTTAAAGCATTGATGATGAACCAGCGGAAGTTCATGACATAAGTCACGGGTTCTAAAATCATTGCAGTTCTGACATTTCCCCCAATTGCACCCACATGGTTCATTTATATGAAAATGAGACAGTGAATAGACTTCGAGGAAGGATACGGCTTTGATAATATTCTGTGAATATTTTCTTACTGACCACTGTCCATACAAAATATTTTCAACTCACGGGAGAAATGTCATCATTTTCTTCCACGCTTAGGTAAAATTGCAGGGAGCCGCAGAAATTAATTTATTTGGCAGATTAAATCCGTTTAGTCTCATTGTGTGCCCAACACGGGGATGCAGATAGAAAAATGATCTTTATAATCAGGAAACACGAAATGTAATATAAGAGAAAAAGAGATTGTTCCGAGGATATTTCATGTTTCAAACTAATTAAAACTTTCCCAAGATGACTCAAATACTTCAAGAGATTATACTACTCAAATAGATAACAGGACCGATATTAAAATATTCAATACAGTGTATCACCAATTAAGAGAGATTGTTTTTTTAGATTTTTAATTTTATGCCAAGTTTGAATTTGAAATGTCATTTTACTAGTTTATGATAGCTCGGTGAGTTTGCTGTATATCTTCATGAACCTAGAATGCATATAATGGATGTAATTGGCGTACCAATGTTAAAGAATGTTTCGTCATTCTTCTTCGTCGAAACACCTAAGTTACAGTATACAACCAAATGGTGTCACTGGTAGAACATCTACATGAAGTTGAAGAGCTAAAATGATTACTACAACCAGACAGAATGTCAGGGTTCAACATCTCAAGGTTTTAAAACCTTCTTGGAGTGTCCTGATTGGGATGGGCTGTTGAGTCTATTTACTAAGGACCAAGTTGACCCCAGTATAGCTCAGAGAAGAAATCTTTAAATCGATGTATTCAGGATGTAGACAGGGTGACCTTCTTCCTCTGATCTATGTGACTTTCCATCTAAGGTTTCTTCATGTTGTCCGGTTCTCAGGAGGTGGCAGCAGTTCAAGCTACGAACATAAGTTGGGACAGCTCGTTACAACTAAAATATCATTAAGAGAGCTGTAAGATACCCGTGAATTTAGCATTGTCTTGGCTGGGTGACACCACTATAAATGCATCAGGTCCTAAGATCCCAGATACACAAGAATCATGAAAATGCAACTATTTCATTTTAAATTCCCATACCCAACTCCTTCAACCCTAATAAAATTACTCCTGGGCCTACATATTATCTTACTAGGCTTGTTAATCGGCCATTGTTCTCTTTTTATCTTCTATTCCCAACGATCTTGTACATCTCTTATATGTGTTAATGTAGCTATAACATCTACATGCCCATGAATTTAACAATGCAAATGTGTAATAGCGGGGGTAGGCTGGGAATTTTCATATTTGGTGGACTTTATCTAGACCTCCTTTTTGTAGTATGTGGGTAAAAATCAAGGCTACAATTCCACAGAAGCTGAGTAAAAAGTCTTTGTGAGCTGACATATTATATTTAGTATTTTTTTACACAGCAACTAAGAGTCTTGATAAATAATATAACTAGTTAAATGACTTGAATGTGGATTACCTGACTCCAAAAATTATTTTTTGCCATTTTTAAATTATTTTAAGGACAGGGCTTCTACAATCTGCTGATATGTGATTTCTAAATCTGAAAATAAAAACCGCACATACAATCATATTTTCATGATTTATATAACTAAATATTATATATATTATAATATATAACTAATATATTTACTTTATATTTGAAATAAAGTAATGTGTAGAGTATGTTCATTAATATAATATAATAATATTATATTATTAATATAATATTAATAAATGAATAAAACAGTGGAAAATAATTCTTTGACTTGCATTAATATTCTTGCTATCACGCTGTGCTCCGATATGACTCTGTTCCATTATACAGATCTTTAATATTACAAATTAACAGCGTGGAGGTTCCTACTGTCTGTGTCTGAACTGAACCCGTCATTTCTGACAGGCATTAAATAAGTGCCTATACGTGTGTTATTTTACAGAGTTATCTTTCTGCACTGAAGGATTTCAGTCAATTTTGCCTGAACCACCTCTTCATAGTAATTTGAATCAGCTCAGTGTGGCATGAAGCTGTTAGCTGTTGTGTAATTGCTATCTTTCCAGATATCCATAATGCAAAAAAAAATATGATTAGGTGAACAGTCAAACTTATTAAATAAAGACTATATGTCGTGTATATTAGCCAAATCTAGTATTCACAGTGGCATTCACAAAATGTTAAGATGTAATAAGGACTCTACTGCTAGCATAGACACTGCCGTTCTGCCCAAGGTACTTTATAGCAGCCAGGGCCGGCCCAAGGCAAAATGCCGCCTGGGGCGAATTTTAAAATGCTGCCCCCCCCCCATTATCTACCCTTCCTCTCCCTCCCTCCCTCCCTATTATATACCCTTAACCCCCCCCCTTGTACTTACCTTTCAGCAGTCCTGCGGCGAGTCTCCCTGTTCGGTCTTGTTGCCGGCTTGTAATGCTGAGCGCCGGAAATCTTCCGGCACTCAGCATTACAAGCCGGCACCGAGACCGAACAGGGAGACTCGCCGCAGAGGAGAGAGAGAGGGGTGTCGAGCGGGTACTGACAGCTTGGTAAGCGAAAACCACTCGGCGCCCCTTTCTCTCTCTTTCGCTTTAAAAAAAAAAAAAAAAAGGGCTTGGGGCGGCCCCTTCGAAAAGTCCCCCCTGGAGCAGTTGCCCCACTCGGCTCCATTGTCGGGCCGGCCCTGATAGCAGCCCTCTAGCCATGTTCAGGTCTGGGTGACTTGTGACACACCAGGTCTACAAGCCAGACCTGTCTCTACTGTCTCTACTGTCTCTACTGGTTCGCAACAGTTTGGCCTGCTGACCCATCACCATTCTACAGTCGTTAAAAATGTATATTTTATTATTTTAGTTAGGTAAATGAAACTATAGATATTGACGGTGAAAGACTGGTTAAAAGCCTTGCCATCTCACTACAGATCATGATCATTCTGTAAATCAACTCTTAGCTGTTTAAGTGGACTATTTAAACCGGTTTTCACCTAGAGTAGCAATGTTTTTGTTTTGTTTTGCACTTGTGTTTTTGCTTTGTGTTCATATATTCTCACGAATCTCTCATTAATAAAGTAGTACTCGCCTTTGCTTGTATTTCTTTTTACTGGAGGATCTCCATGATTGTCATGAAAGGATTTGTCACCTTGACAACAAGATGTAATATGGCCAAATGTTTAGATGCAAAAAGCAGTTATTGTTGGATTATTGTCCATGGTTTCCAACTCGTTTCTGATCTAGCCTCTTTCCTGCATGCCCTGACCCAGTCCTGTTATTTGACCACCTCCTGCCTGATCTTTTGGTACCTATTTTTTTTTACTTTTGTTTGGGGTGTCTCCATGTGGCCACGCTACTTGTGTTAACCTTCAGTCGATCCACAGCTTGGCTTCTTTACATAGACTCTGCTGCTTTCATTGTTACTTGGACTCATTTACAGCTTATTCAACTATATTGTCTACTTTGTTCCCAGGATCGGAACTGCTTATAAACCTGCATTACTTTTTACCTTGATGCTATCGCCTTGACAACTCCGATAAAGCAAAATATTGTTCCCTTTTATTAAGCTATGGGTTATCTCACAAGCCACCTTTGGTGGCACTTTGAAGTAGTCATCCTTACTAGCAGTCTGCCAACCTACATATGGTAGTATCATACGTTTTGTTTTATTTAAAGAATAAATATCCTTTCATTGTTATAAAACACAGTGAAAAAACTATATAACGCTTTTACTGCGAGACCAAAAGTATTCAATTGTTTTATAGCTTTACAAGAAACATTTTTAAATTTCCCTTGAGAACAATTCTAAAACAAAAGTGTGTAGAACCAACATGAAAATTCTAGTTAAAACCTGCTTCTTTACCACAATAATAAAGGGATTACAGGTGAAATATAAGTCACAATAAAGAATAAATATATATGCTGTGATCAAAGAGAAACATTCTGAAAAAATGTTATTTTTTGGTTGTAGTGTCAAATAGAAGCTTTGATGTTTTCAGCTCTAAGCTATCTATGTGTGTATGACATTGCCTTAGATCAAGAGTGCAGCTTTCAACAGATAACTAAAAATAGTTTGTATTTATTACATTTATGGGGTGTAATATGAACCGGTCACATTTCCTACGGTCGATCTATCAGTTCGATCAGTCAAGTGGCAGCGTGAAAATAAAGAGTTTATACTTATATACATATTCTATAAATCCCAAGTATTATTATTTTATCCACAGGGCGGTGGTGTATCAAAAAATCCCGGTGTAAACTTTGTTAAGGGTCTCCTCCCCATCTAAGTATCCTGTTTTGGATCAAAATGCCTTCATCTTGGAATTTGTTAATATTAATTATGTGAAATTAGTCTTACTTCTGTGCACTTATATTATGAAGCAAATAAATTCAGTTTTGCTGAAACTATGAGCCAGCGGTATATTCACAAAACTCTTTGTGCATGCTAACTATTAAACTATTACAGTCATTATTAACGCCAGATTGATTCCAGTTTCAAAGTGTCACGTTTCTGCTTTAAGATCCGGGGATCTTGTAACTGCAATTCGATTTTGGTCGTCATAGACCATTTTTTATTCCAGTTAAGGGGATTCCTTTTGCTTCAGAAACTGCTGCTTTGTTCTTAGACAAATAAGCCTACTGAGATCCATCACCTCTTACAGGGACTTCTCTTTTTCTGGGAGGCTTCTGTCTCAAACTAGGCACGAAATGTAATCTTTCTACTACCTTTTGGCCTCAAAAAATGGACACAGAAAGCACTAATTAGACATTAGAACCATATTTTAAATACTGCTCGTCTTATCTCAAAGACAACTGGTGCCAGTTGCTTCCTTGTGTTGAATTTGCACACAACAATCAACTCCATAGTTCCAATGGATATCACCCTTTTTCTCTATGTATAAAGTCTGTCTCTTTTTCCTTACAGACTGTATCCAAACATTATAGCGTGTTTTGCTTCCTCGAGGGGCGCAATCTCCTCCTTCATATAAAGGGGACCCAGTTGTTGGGTCCCCTTAGACTTGGATTCCTGCCCCCTTTCCTTCCTAACAATCCTAAATAAAAAGCACTGAAATAAGGCTGATATATTTCTAATTAACCTATTATAAATATTGCTCTTATAATATTATATAATTACGGCAATAACTATATGGGTTCCTTAACAATATACGTTTCAGACAACCAATGCTCAGTTCTACTTTTTAGTTATTTTATCTAGTTATAAGTATGAGGCTAATTTACCTCTTGGTGTATATGATGCGCTCACGTTTTATGTAACGTTAAGTAAAGTTATAGCTTATTCCTTTTAATTTTATTGTTACGGGTTATTTCCTTTTAATTTTATTTCCCTTCCCATTATAGCCAATATTCCAATTACTGTTAGATTTTCTAAGCTAAGTATAGATGTATTTCATGGTTAAATTAAGGTCATTGCTTCTGGATTGCAGTTAAAATATCTACTTACCTTACGCCTGCAGCTTCTAAAGTACTACAGCTAATAGATTAATACATACCCTAATAACTCCTGGGTTAACTATATGATAAACTTCTAAACATCGCTTATTTAGAATAATTATTTTTATTTTACATTTATTTTTAAAATATCCAATTGTAAAATGTATGTTCCATATCAGGGGCGTACCTAGAGTATTTGGCACCCGGGGCGGATCCTGTAAGTGGCACCCCCCCCCCAAATGTAAAGACATCTACAAAATTATGTTGGCAAGAATATTTATTGCACCAATTTATAAACTGTATGTCAACTGTAAACAACAAGAAATCTGAAAAAATAAATTAATAACTTATAAGTAAAATAAACACGTTTAAATAACATTTACTGAACATATAATAGTGCTTTCTTTAATAACCCTCCAAAAAAACGGCATCCACATTGCCCACATAGAACCTGACCAGCACCCAAATTACACACACATAGGACGTGCCATCTTTGCCCCCAAACAGCCCAGCATGAGTCAGCATTGTTCCCAAACAGCTGAGTGTACGCTATCTTTGTCCCATAAACACGCTATCTGTGCCATCTTTGTCCCATAAACACCCTGCCTGTGCCATTTTTGTCCCATAAACACCCTGCTTATACCATCTTTGCCTTTTTGACAAATCAACTATACACCTATGATTAACACAAACACTTTTACAGTCACTCACTAATTCACTTTCATTCACACAATTCATTCACACAATCATTTATTCTTTCACACAAATTATTTACACATATTCATTGATGCATTCTCACAAATTCATTAATTCTCTCACTCATTCACACAATTCATCCACACATTAATCCATTCATTTTCGCTCTCTCATTCTGACTCTTTATTTCAATATTCTTGCTACCCTCCTTTCTCCCTATCTACCCATTCTCACCCCCTTCTGCCCTATCTACCCCTTCTCACTCCCTTCTCCATACCTACCCCCTATCCCCCCCATCTCACTCCCTTCTCCCTATCTACCCTCTCCCCCCTTTGAAGTTCACTTACCTTTCAGGAGTCCTGCGGTGGGGGTGCAAGGCCTCTGTCTCCCAGCTCTGCCACTGTATGGAACAGCATGGTAAGTGTGGATTGGTAAGTGTGGATTGGTAAATGTGTGAGAGTGATGGGAGTTATGATGTTCTTTAGAGCATAATTATATAATGAAAAAGACATTGGAAATGGTACAGCATAACACCCATCACTCTCACACATTTACCAATCCACACTTACCAATCCACACTTACCATTCCAGATGCCACACATACCAATCCACACATACCAATCCACAGATTCCACACATACCAATCCACACTTACCAATCCACATTTACCAATCCACAGATTCCACACATTCCAATCCACACTTGACAATCCACAATTACCAATCCACACATTCCACACATACCAATCCACACTTATCAATCCACACATACTAATCCACAGATTCCACACATACCAATCCACATTTACCAATCCACAGATTCCACACATACCAATCCACACATACCAATCCACAGATTCCACACATACCAATCCACACATACCAATCCACTCTCACTGACTGATTTCCTACCTTTCCTCTTTTCTTCTTACAGCAGTCAGCTCCTTTTCTTTCTCTTCGCTCCTCTTCTTCTGTCTTCTTCCGGGTTCAGAGGGCACGGACGGCGGTGGGCGCGGCTTCAGTGTTGTGCGCCGGGATTTGACAACAAACCCCGGCGTACAGCAGCAGTTGCCGCGCAGATCGCGAGGGAGCGGTATCGGAGGTCTTTAACAGACCTCCGGCTCCCTTGCGTGATTTTAAGCCTGTTCCACCGGCTTAAAATCACGCAAGGGAGCCGGAGGTCTGTTAAAGACCTCCGATACCGCTCCCTTGCGAGCCTTCTCCTCCATCGGCGGACATTGCTGTCCGTCTCTGGAGGGGTGCCGGGTGCCGGCAAGTTGGCACCCCCCTGATGAGCGGCACCCGGTGCGGACCGCCCCCCCCCCGCCCCCCGCTAGGTACGCTACTGTTCCATATAGTTACAAATATATGAATTATATTTTTTTTTTATTACAGTAACCTGTTTTTATTATATGCTAAAAATATATAGCGTACCTATTTGTTTTAGTCAGTGTTTTTAAGTTAATGTAGCAAATGTTCTAATTGCTGTAGTTCAAAACGACTTTCTAGGTTGCCAAACACCTTACATCTCGACTCAATGAAGCAAACTTTTGCAACAATAATTTTTATAGTTTTTAGGATAATCATTCTTTGTCCAGACTCAGTTATTTTTTGTTGTTGTTTTTATTCCCTAGACCCAATGTCAGGTTACAATACCTTGGAACTTCCCAGGATAGATCACCCGGAGCTCGCTCTCTTCTGGGGTAATGGCTTCACATGGGGACACGGAGAGACTTGTGTGGGTGAGGACTAGCTGCACAAAAGATGGATGTAGCAATGTGTGGAGGTGGACTACACCAAGAAACCATTACATCAACAAGGAGAAGGAGCCAAACACTGCTTCCACTGTCCAGAGAAATGGGAAAGTGACCCAGAGACCCCGGAAAGCAGTGCTTAATTTGGAGACTTTGGGTTATACCCGGAGAGATCCCAGGTATATAGGTTACCCATTAGACATATAGGGCACCTGTCTATACAGCAACTTTCTTTGGGTTACTGAAGGAGACAATGGAGACAATGTCACTTTACAGAGTGACTTCATCCACGCTGACACTTTTACACATTTGCTCAATACTCCATCACTCCATCTGTGCTCTGTTTTCAAAGAGATTCTTAACCTTATATTCTTTATGAAATATAAATCTGGTCTTTGTTATTTACTAAGGCCAGTACTTCAGTACTTCAGTTATTCCAGGTTATGTAGTTTTTAGGCATTTATACACCCTCTTAGTTAAAGCAGCGATCAAACAGTAACACAGGTATAGTCAACGTAGGTATTAATGAATGATACGGCTTTTCAGAAAACATTGTAATGCCCAGTACGCTTTAAATACACTCAATAAATGATTCAACATAACTAATAATAATACATTTTAAATTGCTCGGTTGAGAATTCATAATAATGTTGTATGTTGGAGACAATGGACACGTTAACAAATCTTATTTTATCAAATTCAGGTTTTTTTAAAGTCTCTGATAATTACGCATTTTTTTTTTCTTGTGTAGAGCAGAGATTAATAATTGGATCCTAATTATAGTTGCATGATCAGCATGCTATCTACACAGCATCTCATTTGTTTTTTCTGTGGAAAACTCACATCTCTCTCATACGTACCTTATTTCATAATTCCTGCTAGTATTAACCTTCTGGCCTCAACAAATTTGCTGCAGACTCTAAAAGTGGTGAAAAAAAAGTAGACAGCTGTCTTTTTTTTGTCAGGTTCATGATGACTATACAGACAAAGGTCATAATTATATTTCCACACAGGGTCTATCAGTACCCGTATGACAAGGGATTCATGTAATGCTTTTCCAAAGCACTTCAAGTGTACATTTAAATGTTGGCCTCACAAATTAATTTCACGCGGCACAGACAATTCTTATAATTGCACAATTAGGTATATATCCATGCATACGGTTTCACAAACGCATGCGACACAAAGGAACGCACAATCCCCATATAAGATCACGTCAATGACGTCTGTTTTCACAATCACAAATGTTCTTTTTTACGTGTTCTATGGCAATGGCTGGCATTAGTCTACAAACAGTTATTTTATATTAGAAGACTTTTTTTTTAAATTATATTAAATATAACTATAAAATATTCTACAACATTTGCATGTGTAATATTTTAAAGGACCACATATTGTATATTTTCTACATTGCACACTCTACGCAGCACAATCATTGAAACAAGTTCAGTCGAGCAAATACCTTTATCGGCTGAGTAAAGGTTTTGAAGAAGGCTTTGGTCTCTTCTTCAGGCACATAGATAACCTGGTACCACTTATACCAACACAATGTCATGTTTCAAAACCCTTGCTGGCGACATGAAACTTTTGATGAGTCTTGTAACATATTTCAAATGTATAAAATGGCAGCTTCAGATCAAGAGCAGGACCCGGACCAGATTTTCTAGGTAAACATTTAGTTAATTGTATATTTTTTTGTATAAGCAGTTAAAAAAGGGCTGTTACTATTGCTTTACAAGGTATTCCCATTTGATCCCAGTCAGGGGATCTATATAAGAGTAAATGGCAAATTACCTTGTTTGCAAAGCCCAGAGGCATACCTGCCCACAGTACCTCACATATAAACATATTCGGAATCGTTGGGTATCTTATGCAGAGGGAATTTGACTGGCATTTCAGAAGACTGGTAATTGTCGGAAGATTATGGTGGCTGCTTGGATATTATGAAGGCTACCTGGTAGTTGCCTGGTGACAACAACGACTACCAGGATGACTGCCAGGTAGGCATCTCATGACTGTGAGGACTATATGAATACCTGGGAACTTCTGGGCTCCAGCTAACCGGAGCCTTCCCTTGCGGGACGCGACTAGGACTGCACACTGACATCAGCGGGCGGTCCTGCTGACAATGGGGAGCGGGGCGTATCAAGACCCCGCGACCTGAAGGATTCAGATCTTGACCCGGAGAACCGGAGAAGCGGTGCTATATGCTTGTCAGGAGGCTGACTGCCTGGGGTCTAAGATGACTTTCCGGAAATTGCCTGGGGCTAAGATGACTTCCTGCTAGCTATGAGGATAACTTCCTGCTGACTACCTAGAGGCTAGAGCAGCAGTCTTAAGTTGCAATGCACTGCATCCACCTCGATCTAAAAGCTTTTTCTTTCTCCTATCTCAAGTGCTGGGCCTTCTACACACAACGTAGTAGCAGGAGGCAATACAAAACTCACCGACTAAACATTATGCACTTTTTGCTTGTTATTTTTTAGAACATAGTACTAACTGGTACTGATCTTTCTGACACAAGTGGCACCTTGCATGGCAGAGAGACAGCAAGCAAAACATGAAGAAGGCTGAGGGTGAAGACTGGGCGTCTCTAGTCCACACTTCGAGCACCAACTGGCCACAGCAATACTTTCAGTTATTCAATATTCTAAAAGTAATGGGGAGAACCTTAATATAATTTCTGATTTAGCAGAATGAACAGAGGAATATACATACAAAATTGTTAATTGACTTTAAAACTAAAAACCCCAATTACTCTTTTTCTTAGAGAATTCTTGATACATTAATTATTAATATGTCAGATCAAATAGTTTTTTTTATATAATAGCAAATTCAGTAATAAATGTTTTGTGACTGCATGCAGAAATAAAAACACCAGTTCATATTTTAATAAAAATTTAATCAAAAACGTTTGTTTTTAATGAGTATTCTTTCAAACCTCCTCAGAGGGAATTCTCCAGAATTCTATTAATATGCATTGTTAATTATTTAACAGCATGAAAGGAGATTATGGCATGGAAAAAAAACTTTAGAGATGAAAGAGTTAATACAATTATTTTATCTCAGATTAATCATTTTCTGTTTTTTTTTCAAATTCTGTAAATTAAGTCGTAAAATTCTTAATTATGGCATAAATAAAAAGTTGGATTTATTTATATTTTATGAACAAGCCAAAACATGTCAGTTAATTGACACATTTACTTGATTGTTATAAATTTTCCTTAAAATGTTTGAAATGAAACGAATCAGGACCAGGAGGATCCCAGTGGCAGATTTGTGGATAGCCATGCAGCTAAGTCCAAAAGGCGCAGACCAAAAATCCCAGCCGACGTTCAAGTTAAGGGGCACAGAAATCCTAAGGTCATACGGTCCGGGGTCAGTGCTGGCAGCAAATGTTAATAAGCAAGGAGACAAACTGGGTCAGACACGGTGATTTATATAAAGGCACTCTATGAGGGAGTATCCGTCGATAAAGTTGGGTCTGCAGACCTACTCACTGCTGATTAAGGTGTTTTTTTTATTCATATTGCAAGAAACCCAGAGGTTTAGCAAGAGCGCAAATTCCTGTTGTGTTTCAGATCGTATTATCTCTGCTGCATGTTTTTGTTTGCAATCAAGTTGACGCTAGTAAATATGCAAGTTTTGACATTTTGTCAAACTCACGTAAGTTTCTACAACAAATTTGCATCGACTGGCAACCCACATTCACCTAGCTTTTACTGATTGAACTCGATAATTTAAAGAGATAGTATAGTTTTTCAGTGCAAACCCAAATTCTTCAAATTTCCTTTTTTCACCTCAGCTTTTAAAACTCTTACTTTAGCATTTAGTAAGGCTTCCTAAAATCATTTGTGATTAATATTTTAAATATAGACTGCATTGGAACCTCCTGAAACCAAAATATAATTTGACAGATTGCATGAACGTTGTAGTTTTCAGCAGTTAGAATCTTGGCAGGTCACGTTCCCTAAAGAAACAAACTCGAAATATTTCTCTTTATTGTTAAAGGCTTGGAAACCAGACATGTTATCGAAACTGTAAACACATTTCAAATATTTTTGTTTGTTTGGATGCAAATAGATTAAGAACAAATCAGTGAAGCATGTTTGAGGGAAGGCATATACAGAACATTTCGGAGAAAATATTTTACTTTATCTTGTGAAATCCATAGTGTTGATATCATCGGTAAAAATGCACACTTGATTTTCCAAAACAATATGTACACAAACTGTGTAATGAAATATGTTGATGTAAGCTAAATGCATATGCATTTATTTTTTCGTATTGTCAGGACAGACAAGATTTGAACCAGCAACCCTGACCATGGCTGACCTTGCACCTACCAGTAGGCTCCGTGGTCTTCCTGTTTCCTCTGTGTCCCTGTCCAGTATGTCACTGGTTCCTGACACAGAAGAGGCCTCTCAGGTAATTAAGGGCCTTTATACACCAGGGGTACCCCCAGACCCTTGCCTGAGCATTACACTTCCTGGCCCCGCAGTATTATTAGTTTGTTGCTTGAGCCGTGTAGTCTGATTTTTGACCCTTGGCTCTGGACTTCGTTTCCATTACAGTCTCCTGATTTGGCACCCTGTTTGGCTGGATGATCATATGGTTATTGACTTTGGATTGTTCTCTGTTTATGTCTCTGTCTCATCCCAATGTACCATGAGTTTTTACTTTACGGCATATGACCTTGGCTTGCCCGGCCTTGTCTGCCAGTCTCCCCAGATTGTGTAGCCATCTGCCAGTCTCCCCAGATTGTGTAGCCATCTGCCAGTCTCCTCCATCTGCCAGTTTCTCCATCTGTCTGCTGCCTCCTGCCAGTTCTCCAGTCTGTTGTATGTCTCGTTCGTGTAGATGGCGCCTAGGAAGCTGCAGCAGGCAGCCGTCTGCATTCAGGTGCACCTACACCTTCCTGCCAAACGCAGGGTTCTGATCCTGTACCTGTTCCTAGAGAAAGAATCCCACCTGACCTGGTACCCGCATTTTTTTATATATCACTGACAGATCATTATTATTATTATTAATTGATTTATATAGTGTTATTATATTCTACAGCTCTGTACAATAACAAATTGTGAAAGACGGATCCCCCTCAAATGAGTTTTCAATCTAGAGTGTAGTTCGCACAGGGTTTACAGTACAATAAAGGGGAGTTATAATAACCAGGGAGGAAACTTTAAGGCCAGCGGCTGCTAAATGATGTATGAGCGGCCACCCGTGGATGCCTGCTACTCTGTTACACTCTTTTAATTGAACTTTATTCTACCAGCCTTTAAAAAATGATTTGGTGAGAGATTTTCAGAAAAATGTATGTAGGTTTTGTTGATGATCTTAAGTTTTCTAGGTAAAATAGTACCCCACCTACTGACTGCAAAAAAATCATAACCTAGTTTTCCTAAGTTAATATATATATATATATATATATATATATATATATGGTAAAAAAATATGTATTATTTATAGGACATACCTAGTACATCACATAATAATTTTGACTTTAGGTGAAGAGGGCACTGCTCAAATAAGCTTTTTTTTACAATAATATATACTCAAGAAGATGTATGTAACCCTTTTTTTTAACCTTGGTCCACCAATTAGACCTACATTGGTGACAGAAAACCTGAGCCTGCACGACTGCTGGGAAATCATCTTATTTTGCACAGTTCCACCACTCAGTGATTCTCATTAGATTAAACAGATGAACAAACCCCCTTTTCGCATGTATTAATAAACATAATAAAGAATAGAATAATCATATAACACATAAACAGTTATCACAGTAAGCACTACGCTGCCGCAGCTATGCAGTACAGTTTAAGGAGCAGACACCCAATTCTGAAAGTATATAAGTGGAACACAATATCTTAACACCATACACTAACTCCGACACACATGCTAACACCATATACTAACACATTGACACTAACACCATGCATTAATACACACTAACACACATGCCAACTGTGTACACCCAACCCTAAAATATACACACACACTCTCTCCAACACCATACACTAACAACATACACTTACACATACATACATACATATACTTACACCGACTCTCTTTCACTCCCTCTCATTGTCCCCTTCTTCCAATTTCCCCCATCATCAGTGGAGCTTGCATAGCTCTCCCTTTTACCTCATGCGATGTCCCTTATTTTTTGTCACTACTATCGTGGGGTTCACATAATGGGTTGGGTGCCTTAGTTACCGCGCTGCCTTAGCACTCCCCAGCTTTCCTCACTGGTGCCTCATTAATGGTGTCCAGAGAGGGCTTTACATTGCAGTGTCAGTGGGTTACAAGGCAAGGCTTACCCAGTGATTCTGCTCCATGGTATAAGCAATGCAGCCGGAATATTGTACATGCAAGATGTCTCAGTATCACATATGTCTGGAACTACTGGCTAAAAAAAAGATTTTAAACAATGCAGAAAATATTGTAATATTTATACGATATCATTGCCGGCTCACTGATTCCAGTAGGAAGAAAAATATTGTTTTAGAGATAGTTTAGAGGCAACGATGTAGACACTCATCCCATTTTTCATTACGGCTGAACGTTGTGAAAACAGGTCAATAAAATGGCATAGCCGATGTATTAGGGTAGTCATCAACTAAAACAATATTTGAAAAGTACTTCATTGTGCAGTAAATTGAATGATCAGCACTTTCAACATGTATTCACACATTTCATGTGATTGATCAATTCATCTTTGTAACAGTGTCACCCTCTAAAAGCCACCTGTGTTTCAATCCACTGTTCCTGCTAAATGTTTCATGAAATTCATAAATGAGGTGCTGCTGAGTCAGCTGACATATGGAAACATTTTTCTTACCAGAAAACTGATTGTTCGCTTTTGTGCTAGAAAATTCAATTTCAGTAATTTCCTTCCTATTACAATCTTGTCATATCTAATACATTCGCTGCTCCTGTTGCTTTCAATAGTCATAGCGATTGCCAATGCTCACAGTTATGGAATGGAGTTTGATCTAACATCCAAAAAAGGAGAGATAAAAGGAGAAAAAGGAAGAGAAACGGTGACAGGAACGGGTGGAAAAAGAAAAATTTAAGAGAGGGAAATGGGAGAAGATAGCATGAAATAAAGCGAAAGTGTGGTGAGCAGGAAAAGAAGGAAAATGACAGAAAAAAATGCAAATGGGCATAGTACCGTATTTGCTCGATTATAAGACAAGTTTTTTTCCAGAGCAAATGCTCTGAAAAATACCCCTCGTCTTATAATCGAGGTCGTCTTCTAATCAGACCTCATTCTGCTGGGGCCATGCTGCTTACCGGGCTTTGGTCGTGAGCAGCGTCTCTGCTATTAGCAGCAGGAGAACAGGAAGCTAGCAAAGTCCTCACATAACTCTACCTCCCCCCTCCTTCCTCTGGGGGCGGGGCCAGAGAAGTTGCTCGCACAGCCGGGCCCCTGCAGAAGTCTTCGAGTGAGAGATCTGCAGTTCAGGTAAGGGGGTGGGGGAGGGTTTTTGTGATCAATGTGTGAAGTGTGTGTGATTAATGGAATGAATGAGTATTTAAATGTTTGTGAATGAGTGTGTGTATGATAGCATGGATATGTAAGGTGGGTGGTGGTGGTAGCATGGCATAGGGAGTCTGTAATCACACTACTATCATCCCCAGGTTCCAGCATGTACCTGCTGACTTGGCTTGATAGGAGTGTGATTGCTGTTAGCAGTTATATATATATATATATATATATATATATATACCTCCAGAAATGCATTTTAACCCCCTATATGCCACTCAGCCCCATGATATGCCTTTTAACCCCCTATATGCCAGAGGGGCATATAGGGGGTTAAAAGGCATATCATGGGGCACAGTGGCATATAGGAGGGTATAAGACATTTCTGGAGGCAGAGTGGCATATAGAGGGTTAAAAGGCACATCATGGGGCAGAGTGGCAAATAGGGGGGTATAAGGCATTTCTGGGGGCAGAGTGGCAAGCCTGGGGGCAGATGTGCATAACTGGGGGGGGCAGGTTGGCAAATAAAAGGAAATAAAAAAAATATATTTTTCTCAATCATAGCTGTTATTAAATATGAAAATTAGTTTACATTAATTAAAATTTACTAGTAAAACTTTTTTCCTATAGGGTAGTCTTAAATTCAGGCTTTTTGTTTTTTTCCTAAATTAATATTTTGATTTTGGGGGGTCGTCTTATAATCGAGCAAATACGGTAATAAAAATGAAGGCAAAAAAGGGGGATGGTGGCACAGATGCAATAAGACTGTAAAATGATGCATTATTATGGGTCAGTCTGAGTTTGCCCTGCATATTACATAGTTGAAGTGGGGAAGATATGAAACACAGAATGTGGCGCTACCTAAGAAAACATTCAGCTCATGTAATCTGCTGCTTTTCCTGAAATATCTTGATATCCTAAAAATCTACTCCTGTATAAAGCGGGGTGAATGCAGCCCTCCCTACAGAAGCACTGCAGCTCCCTAAGACTGCAGCTTTACTTTATTTTAATGCATTTTTATTGTGTATTATTCGTATTTTTCTCCTGAAGAAGCCAACAAGTTTGGTGAAACGCGTAGAGATCTTTTTCCATACGGATATTCTGTATTCTGCTGGATGCTTGTTTCCATATTGCGCTTTTAGCATAACATTTCTGTTGTGCCAACTGACTTGTGAGTTTATCCAGTTTTTTTCTTATTAAATATATATTTTACCATACTGCACTATTGGCGGTTTTTCATCTACATTTCAGGATCTGCCAAGATCAGTTGCTACCTGATGAGCCTCTATCACCAGTTACTCTTGTGAGTGCATTATATATACACCACACAGATATATTGTTTGAACTTGCTACACTATTGTATTGTTATTTTTTCTCCACATGTCCTTGCGCCCCTTGTTCGATATATTGTTGTGATACACTTGTGAGGAGTGTTGTTTTGGGAGCTGCAGAACCTGTGGGGAGTATATTTATATATTATTATTTTCCACTTCAGACACGTGAGGGTGTTTTTTATTTATTTTTTCTTGTACCATTATCAAAAAATATCTGATGCCTGAAACAAATGTCAAAAACATTTGTTTGGGCTACTATGAGTGATAAGAAGAGGCTTATGAAGATCAGTTTAGCCACAATAATTATATATATATATATATATATATATATATATATATATATATATATCTACACACACACACCAGTATATAGATAGTTACATTTAATACCATAGTAATATAACATTTCATGTACTGTATATGGCTATAAGGTGCCTCTGTCTGTACAGTAAATGTAAAGGCAGGCACTGTATTACAGACATTAGCTTTGTTCTTGATTATTATTTTTAGTGTCATTTTTTTTTTTAGCACCTCTTTGTTAAATGTTCTAAACGGTGTTCAAATTAAACACATTTTTTATACTATTTGGTATTTGGACATGCAGTGTATTGCAATAATTATCTATGCTTTTATCACATTAAAAATAAAATATGCATTCTGGCAAAGACAGGAGATATTAAGCTTATGCAATGTTGTATTTACCATTGTGATGTTAACTACAGAAAGCTTAACTTAAAGGTAACTTAAAAAACAGAAATCATTTTAATTCCTGTTTTGTTTTGTTTTTTTTTAGTTCGAAGAATAACAATCTTGCCCGTTCCTGGCTGGAAGTGATTTGGCTGACCATATGTGCGTGTGAATATTTAATTCAGTTCTAGTTAAATAAGCCTTGTAGATGTTTCATAAAGCTGTAATACAGCTCACCCTACATCACGTTGTGATACCTTTTACACAGTGAGTAGGATTATATTGTTTAATAGCTCATACTTCTTCATAGTGGATATTTCATGCTGTTTCCACCTTTCGCGTTGCATAGTTGTTTCTGATTCCCCTAAATTTGATGAAGTAGATTAGACCAAACAATGTTATAAGAAACATACATTATTTAATAAGTGAGATCATAGTTTTCAGAGAGAAAGGCTGCCTCGGGGAGGAAAACAAGGAAAATTAAAGCCTCCACTAACTTTCCTCTCCCAAACAGCACCATATGGCCAGTCAAGGCAATATTAACATTTAAAGACTTCTGGCCTAACATGAATAAAAATGCAATTAGTACGCTTCTTCATCTACGCACGATGTAGTACTTTACACGAGGTTTCATTTAATCATATAATCAAGATTAAAATTACCTGCTTAACCCTTTTATCTTTTACTTCATGAGCATTTTTCTTTCAATATATAGTTCTAAAGAGAGAAAGTGCTAATGAACGACATTATATATATATATATATATATATATACCGGTATATGTATATATATATATATATATATATATATATATATAATATTAACAAATAGTAAATAGTGTTATAACAAAAAACAAATTAGAACATTACATCTGAGTTCACACAAAAACATACAGTAGATAACAAGTGATAGAATTAGCCGTAACAGTAATATAAAGGGAGACAGATGTTACTCTATTTAGTAATGAAGCCAAGTAATGATTATTTATGTAGAATTTCCACATAGAGAAATGAATGTAATGAATATGACCTTAATAATCTTGGGTTTAGCCTGCCTTCCGTTCGCTAACCTAGCCCACCTGAATTTATACACAGATTAATATCTGAATCATTAAGATCAAGGCTTTAAAACGCTGACATTTGCTGAAGGGAGATTTTGTGGTGGAATTGGTAAATAACTACCTTAGTGATTGACCTTAGAGTTAAGGGTTGCACAGATTGTATGGCGGACAGCCATGAATATATGTATACAGTATGTCATCTGTAGAAGCACATACAAACAAGAAGTGGAGGTGAGAAAGAGGAGCTGAAGGAAAACCTAAAGATGGAGAATGAAAGATGCCTAGAAAATTTATCAAAATGTTACCGGTAATGTAACGTAAAAGTATATTCTTCTCATTTTAATTATTACTGAATCACGTCTATAGCTATGGTGTAATAACTGCAACTTAAGATTTTTCCCAAAAGTTTCATTTATTTATTGTTGATGATGAGTCTTGATGATTACAAACTTATTGTTAGTAATACTTACTAGGAACTTCTTCATTTCTAGTGGCTCCAGAGAATTAGGTCCATGTGAAAGAGCATAGCACGTTGTCACTGAAGTGAGGAGCTCTTAGAAGGTGTTTGTAGGTGCCCATTTAATATGGAGGATTTGGATAATAAATCCAGAATTTATTAATATTTAGATAAATCAATTCTTGGCAAACGATAATTTAATCCCTAAATCTGTAAAGGAATGTAATATTTTTTCAGTCTCCTTCACTTTAAAAAATAGGGAGAGCTATAATTATTTCACGCAAGTCAATGACAACGCAGCTTGAAGGAAAATCACGTCATTGATCACTGAAAGAACTGGCATGACTGATTTGACTAACAAAAGTATTCAAACAGCTGTAGGATATCCTGCAAGTTTATGTCTTAATACCTTAATCTATAATATTGGATAGTGGGTTCTTACTGGCTCATCCTGGAGAAGCTAATATTTAACATCTGAGTATGAACAAAAAAACATATTTAGAATGAAATATATAATTGCGAATATTATCTGAAACATTTTTTTTATAATGTTTTATGTAATTAAATTTGCCACTACTCTACATTCTACAGATAGGAAGTTATTTTAGTTCCATTTAGTTACATTTATTGCAGTTATTAATATATAATATTTTGGACTGGTCTTGAACTCAAAGAATTAACATTTTTTTTTTTAAAAAAACTCCTGTCTAAACATCTCGGAAAATTTGTTTCTCTTTCCTTTGAGCCAGAAAATCCAAAATGTGTTTTAGACATATTGTGCTCCTGGTTTTGCCTGAAGGCTATGCTTGTAAATAGTTATAGACTTAATGCTTTCTTCTTTTTTATATGTTTGTCCTTTTTCTTTATATTTTTCATGACATGCTAGAATTGCAAAACCTATTTTGATGGATGGCAAATACTATTTCGAAAAGCACTTACAGAATTCCCATTTCAGTTTTGTGATAGCATATAGAAGGCGATCATTCATCTGTGTCCACATCATAAACACCTTGAGTTACCGCTCAATAAGTACAAACACCTTTCTATATTCCAAGTTGACTGAAGATTCGTTGTATGTGGGGTGTCTGCCACATTATTTTCTGACTTCATTGTTCTTCGTACTAAAGTGAAAATTGTTACGCCTATGGAAATTCTAATGTAATTCTGTGGTTCCACGTGACGTCTTGAATTGGCTACACAAATTATAAAGAGAGAAGAACCACAGAATTCAGCAGTCCACAGTATTCCACCTATCAGCAGGGCAGGCATCTGGAGCCCAACTGGTCTGACCCACAATTTGGCACAGGTGAAACCTTAATGCATCAAGTTCTTGCTCCTCCACTCATTTGGGTCCATTGATGAAGAAGTTGACTAGACAATCGAGTTAAAAGTTAGCTCAATTGATGTTGCATGCTATTGTACAGTAAAACTCATAAATAACTTGCAGATAAAAATTTTTGTGTTTTTCAGGTAAGTGCATATCAATAAGTCAAATTAAAAATAAAACAGGGCTTTTACGCATTTAGACCCTCCTCAACTAAGTGTCCAGGGGCATTGATGCTCCCAAAATACATTAAATGTGTATATATATATATATATATATATATATATATATATAATCCCCCATCCCATTAGAAACAGTTTGGCCATAAGGGGGAGCCACAGTTCGCAGCCTGAGTCTACCATAGGGTAATTTTATACATTTTAACCCCTTATCCTCCCGAGGAATGGTCACCCCTCATTTTGGTTAAAAGGGTATCCTGGGGACCTCTGTTCACTTAAAAAAAAATGTATTATTTTTATCTGCTATTAACAACTAGATTATATTCCCAGAACAAGACCCCATTTTAGTGGAAGAGTTATTAAAAAGCAAGTTCAAGGGGGGGAATTTTTAGTCGGAAAATAAAAGCAATTAGTCAAACATAATCTTGCTCTGACCTATCTTACCTAGTCTATGCTCTCAGTTTTATTACAAGACATTTTTGTAAAATAAATATACCAAAAGATTAATAACATTGATGTTTGGCGCTGTAACTTCTTGCACTGAAAGTACTTTTGCCTTGAAAAATGACAAGATTAGCTGTTTCAAATGACAGATAGTAACTTCTTTTTATTGCACGGGATATTGCAGAAGCAATTATAATGTAATGTGAGATACTATTGATACAGGTCACTTTGTGAAAGTTGTAATTTTCAAGTTTTGATTTAAAATGGACATGCAAAGCAAATGGGAAAAAGTGAAATACACCTTTTTTCATTTTAGCATTTTAGTATTTGTCTCCAAGCCTCTTTTCAAGACCTTAAAAGACCATAAATGACTATTGTAAAAGTTCACTTGTATTAACAAAAAATTATTGTTCTAACCAATTACAGATGAAAAAAGACTATTTTACCGTTGTGCATTTGAGGCCTGAAAGTCATATATAGGTCTTAAGTGTTTTTTCACCTTGTTGCAGTGATTCTCTTTTGCAATAAACAATTAAAATGTTTTTATTTGTATATAAATGTATATAATGTGGATATATTTATATATAAATGTATATGATGTGTTTATGTCCCTGATAGCCTCACCAATGAAAAAAGTACATTTTATTTTGCATGTACTTTAAGATGAAATCTTTAAAAGGTTAAAAAATAAAGACTTACCTTAGATGGAAGCTACAGTTTCCAAAACCGCATCTCCCCATCACTTCCATGGTCCAACCATAATTGCCGTTGCTGAAAGGCAGTCAGTGGCAGGAAAGTGATCCCATTGAAACCAAGGAGAGGACTTTCAATGCATGCACACAGGCGGTGTTTTTTTGACTCCTTGCATCGTCCCCCCAGCTAGTGCTGGAGCAGAATGGTGGTATGTATATCACATGCCAGCAAGTGTGTTCACCTGAAAACCTCGCCAGTCTGGAAAATAGCTGGGGGATGGGCAAACATTTATAGAGAGATTCTGCAGAATGCTCCTATGCATTTTTAAAAGAGACACCAAGTAAGTTTGGAAGACTCTCCCAACTATGAAACTCACTAAAGTGCATATGACGGGCTTTAATTTACTAACCTCCGGATCACAACCTGAGCCTCAGGATGATACGCAGCCCTCCACATTGCTAAACACTAAACTCAGCAACCTTCATGCTACCAGTAAGTTTGTGTACACAGAGTACTCTATTACAGCACAACTCAGTCCTCCCGAGTCACCACAACATGTGGATAGGTAGGGATCATTAAAATAAATCTATTAAAATAGTAAATAAATCTATTAAAATAGTAAATCTACAGAGACCTTAAGAAAAAAATGTTATTTGACATCATCAGCTCTGCACAGCCATGATAAACATTCCAAAATACTTTCATCATGGCCCAGATTGTTATGGGCACTTGGGGCATTATTGGTCCTTAAAGCCACCACTTGATGTGTCTGTCTATTCGTAGTAAAACATTGGCCAGCGCTGCTGTAGCCAAAACTTATGCAAGAAAGAGCGCAGGAAAGCAGTAAATGTGTGAACTCATTAACAATAAGGTAAAACCTTGGCCGAAGCGTTCTCTCCCTAAAAGTGCTTTCTGTTTTTTTTCATAATGTGTCTGGCTGCCAGGTGAACGCATGAATTTTAATTAAAACTCATTTTTCCTATGATCACTTTTTGAAATATAATAATATTATTGGAGGCAATCTGCGAAAAAGCTCCACAGGTGAAAAAGAAAACAGCAACATATTTTTGTTAAATGATTCACCATTGATACAAATTAGGCTACCTTTATTTACTTTGTAACTATTGATCTGTTATAGGAAGTAGAAACCTTTTTTGTTTCAGTCTGGTCCAGTGACAAACCTTGAGGTTCTCTTAATCCCATGGCGTGATTTTGAACCTCTGCAGGCAAGACATTGCGGTGAATAACCTTGGCAGTGTGACCGCAGCGCTGTGGATATATCCACCATTATACCTGGGAACTCTCCATGTTTCACCAGGGGTCTCCCTGGTGAAGTGCTGCTTACCAGGGGTCTCTGGGTCACCCTGCTCTTTATCCACACACCCCCCACCCAATTCACCAAGTGGAAATTCATTTGATGCCATATCCCAGTGCACAGCTAAGGTGGTCAAAGTCTGACCTAACAGGTTCCCAGGCATGTAAATCATGTGGTCATGTTAATAGGTAATTTAATAAGCATTCATGACTGTTTAAAAAATCCACATACCTGTCTCGCTAGACCCAGTGAGCCTGTGCTGGAGCTAGCTTCGGGTAAGTATCCGTATGCGCATGCTACTGAGCAGGAGATGAGTTCCATTGGCTTCTACATCATCCGTGCTATTCCCATCCACCTAAAGGTATCCCAAATTTAAAGCCTCTCTCTACTGCTGGGGTGGCTTTTTAATAACATGAAAGCAACAGCTTATGTACTATGCTACACATAATAAACATGGCACTGGTATGCAAATCATTAAGGCTTACGTGTCAACTACAAAGACATGATGTGATTTTGCTGCAGTATCAGTGTTTTTCAATTTAGTGCCTCCATTACACTTTCAAGTTCATTTGTAACAGGCTCTTAAGTGTTTATAGAAGGAAATTATTAAATACATAATTACATTCATTGAAGGAGGAGTGTTTGCCTAAACATTACATTTTTCTCCAGTGGTTGATGGGTTCTTTAAACATATGGTGATTATATTTACAGTAAAAATATTCACAAAAGGGCAAGCAATTTATTGAGTGATCATCAATTAAAACAGACAGACACTAAGCAAACACCATGTTGATGCTTTTTATAATTTCTTTCTCATCAGATAATTTTGTCCACCATAGTTTTTGCATTGAGAAGTATAGGCTGTTGTAGGGTTCCCATCCACACGCTTGCCTTTCCCCTTCTTCCCCGTTGCCCTATTGACCCTTACTATACCCCTTCCCTATCCATTCTTGCTTCTTGCCAGAGATGCAGCACTATTTTCAAAAGGCCCACTTTAGAACAAAGAGGAGTCAAGAGGTGGCTATTGGAAATATATCAAGAAGAGTGAAAGGTGATGTGCCCACATTTGATTACAAACATCAAGACCTGTGTCTGCACTTAACAGAAACTCTACTCTGTACACCAAACGGCCTGGTGTCATAAGTACAGCAAATAAAAAGAAAATTGTTTTCCTAGCATTCAATACAATTTCTCTCAGGGGCCGGCTGGCCTAGGGGATAGTTGCAGGTCCCAATTCTCCAAACAGGGTCAGCTCAAGGAACAAGTAGGGCCCACCTGGTCATAGAAGCAGAGCTCAATGGGGTCACGGAATGAAAAATGACATGACCCTGCCTTAGTAGGAACCTTAGGGGTTCTAAAGACATACTCATGCTCTGTGCAAGGTAAGTTAGTGTGTATGTTACGGTGAGTGGGTGTTAAAGCGAGTGTGTCAGTGTTTTGTGTGGGTGTTAGAATGAGAGTTTGTGTGTGCATGTTAGTTACTGTGGGGGGTGCATTGTGTCTAAAGTAAGGTGATGCTGTTTGAGAATATGAGTGATAATGACTAAAAGGCGAATGGTAGTTAAAATAAAATACATTAAAATTATTTTAAAATACTTTCTACTTTTGTCAAATGTGAACTTAAAAAGTTTTATTTGTTAACAACGTAACTCAAAAAAGATCCATTTTAATGTAACTTCCATTTACAGCTGAGGTACTAGAAGACATGGAGGCCTCTTTTTTACACGTGGAGGCCATTTTCCTAATGCAGAATGTTTTGCTTGTAACACTGTATTGAGAGTAAGTAGAGAATGTGGCTGATTACGGCCTCTTGCACTAGCTTCCAGAGACACAAACATAGATGGGACTACATGCATCCTTTATATATTTAAGCTTCTCTTCATCAGTAATACTCCCATATAGTATATATCTCATTGTTCCAGACCTATCCTGCCAGATTATTGATGTTTCTCCTGAGATCCAGTGGTCACTGTTACCCGAGGATATGAGTCGAGATTATTGTATTATATAAAACCGAGGGATGAAGCAGATAGAAGCAGATGCATCTCTGTTGACATTTCTCTGCTTCATGAAAAATGTTTTGGACTGTTTAGATTTTATTTGACACCCACCCGCATCTTAAATAACCACCTTCAGACATTATGATAAACAATATGAAATTATATTACGATTCCATCTTACACCCACCAGCTTCTTAAATAATGGCCTTGGGTCATAAACAATATAGGTGTTTAAAATAATATCAATATTTCCATTCTGTATCTAAACCTAAAAAAAACATCTAACGATACGTTTTGCATTCCTCGGCGATTTAGCAAAAACCTTCCTAGCTACTTTCTTAATCAGCAAATACTGACACAGAAACTCCACGTGATAAACAGAAAATTATCTTCAAGTAAGCAAATAAAACTGCTGTTGGCACAAAGAAATGTATTTTTCCACACAATTTCACTTACATTATTGCAGGGTCCTTGGCAAACTGAATAGTCAACAACTAGCCCCATCAACATGTTGTTCGTAGGAAAAATGTACATTTTATATGTTCTGACAAATGGTTATTGTCCAATTATCCTCTTATATTTTTTTCATATTTAGAACTTTTAGATATAATATATGCTTTCTAACTTTACCTAGTACAGAATACATTATATATATAGATAGGTATAGATATATAGATATATATATCTATAGATATCTACTTATAAAAATACACCGATCAGTCATAACAATATTGTGTAGGTCCCCCTTTTGCCGCCAAAACAGACCTGACCCGTGGAGACATGGACTCCACTAGACCAAGACGCACCAAGACGTTAGCAGCAGATCCTTTAAGTCCTGTAAATTGCGAGGTGGGGCCTTCATGGATCGGACTTGTATGGCCTGCACATTCCACAGATGCTTGATTGAATTGAGATCTGAGAAATTTGGAGGCCAAGGTAACATCTTGAACTTATTTTTGTGTTCCTCAAACCATTCTTGAACCATTTTAGCTTTGAGCCCAGGTGCATTATCCTGCTGAAAGAGGCCAGTGCCATCAGGGAATACAGTGTCCATGAAAGGGTGTACATGGTCTGTAACAATGCTTAGGTATGTGGTACGTATCAAAGTAACATCCACATGAATGGCAGAACCCAAGCTTTCCCACCAGAACATCGCCCAAAGCATCACACTGCCTCCGCCGGCGTGCCTTCTTCCCATAGTGCATCCTGGTGCCATGTGTTCTCCAGGTAAGCGACGTACCCTTCCTTTCACGTTATGTAAAATAAATTGTGATCCATCAGGCCAGGCCACCTTCTTCCATTGCTCTGTGGTCCAGTTCTTATGCTACTGCCCACTGTAGGTGCTTTCGGCAATGGGCAGGGGTCAGCATGGGCACCCTGGGCACCCTGACTAGTCTGACCATACGCAATAAACTGTGATGCACTGTGTGTTCTGACACCTTTCTATCAGAACCAGCATTCACTTTTTTAGCAATTTGAGCTACGGTAGCTTGTCTGTTGGATTTTGACTGGCCCAGCCTTTCCCCCACGTACATCAATGAGCCTTGGCCATCCATGACCCTGTTGCGGTTCACCGCTTTTCCTTCCTTGGAACACTTTTGATAGGTACTGACCACTGCAGATCAGGAACATCCCACAAGAGATGCAGTTTTAGAGATGCTGTGACCCAGTTGTCTCGCCATCACAATTCGGCCCTTGTCAAAGTCGCTCAGATCCTTAAGTTTGCCCATTTTTCCTGCTTCTTACACGTCAACTTTGAGGACAAAATGATCACTTGCTGCGTGTTATTCACGTCACCTGTCAATGGTTATAATGTTATGGCAGATCGGTGTATGTAGATATATATAGATATATGTTAATCTGAATATCGGTACTTTGTTTTTAATAAATTTGGAATACATCATATCTTGTGACTAAGTCTGGAAGAAAATTAGGTCATGCTCACCACGTTTTAGAAGAATAAAAATGTAGGAAATAAATGAACCTCTCCTTTTATCCTTTAAAACCCTTAGCTTAAAAGATTATAAAGCTAATAACATGAGATAAAACATAGTTATTAAAACTAAAATCTAAACGCCTCGAATGTTCAGTTTCGTAAATTTAAGCAGCTTTTGAGATGCTGTGAAAATTTCTGCTTCTGCTGCTTAAGTTTTGCGATGATCTCTTGAAACTTATTTTACTGTGACTAATATCTGTTTTTCCAGTGCTGCAAAATGCGGATTTATTCTGAATCCATATTTTGTTTCATTGCTAAAAGAACGGCAATTTCCAACACTCCATATCTATAATGTATGACCTACTTAGTTTTTTAATCCATTTTCATTTTTTCAAGTGAGTTGAAGAATCCTAAATGTTTATGCCTCGGGCTAAGATCATCTGAATCAAACTGTGGCTCGCAGTGAGAATTTTTCAGAAGTGATTCAAAATCCACATTTTGCTGCAGATGCATAAAATAAAAATGAAAAAGAAAATACGAATGGCTATCTTGTGCTTCTTGGTTTTTCTATTTTAACAAAGCCTTAACTAACATGATATTAGGGAGCGCATAGTTTAGCTATTTTTCCCAATAAGTATATATATAAAAATTTATCTTACAGGGACCAAATCCTCCCGAGAACAAATTGCTCAAAAATTGTTCAACAGACTCAAGTGGTGACCACAGTCATATTCAAAACTATATATACCTATTGGCAGCCGTGATAAATCACATTTCCCAAATTAAATGATTTTGTTTTACCCAAATTACACGTAAGTAACCTAAAGTATAAGAAAACCCAAGAGATTCAATTCCTTATACAAGTGGAGGGCTAATGCATCATGTCCACAAAGGGTTTATGTGATCTCCAGGAAAAACAAAACTGAGAAGGCTAAAGACCTAGAAGGTCCACAGTTATGTACATCTTTAACAATATTAATGAAAAAATGAATAACTAAGGAGGGATGAGGCAACAGAATGAGAGTGAGGATGAGGAATGAGAATTTTAATAGGAAAATATGTGTAGGATTGGAGCCAGAAGACGTGAGGCAGCTGGTTTAGTACAGATACTGCCAGCAAGATTGTACAATATCTTCTGTGCGCTCAGCCAGAACAAAGCTAGCTACCCTAATGTACTGCAGTTCAAAGACTCTAAGACCCTAGCCCATTCCCTCAGACAGTGATACAGAATCTGGTTTATATAGTGTTTGAAAATCATGACATATGTAATTTAATTCTACTTGAGTTTGTGGGCATCAACATTCAATTACTGGCTCTTAATCTACTTAGACAACATCATATGTCTCAATGCTATCAGTGAAACCTCGTAGGCCCAAGCACATGTGGACATAATGTAGATTGGTACTCTAGTGTTCCTTTTCGGACTCTTGTAATAGCTCTTGTTATTGAATGATAGTTTAGTCATCCGGCAGTGAATTTATCCAGGTTTTGTGGTACTGCACAGTGCAAGTACCATGGATGAGCCGAATCATTGGCCGTCTACACTGGGGGAAAATATCAGTCCATCAAAATGTGACCACGCACACATGGCTAAGCATAAATTGACAGAATCCTATAGACATGAAATTATTGATCTGTTGCATTCTTTATTCCACCTCCCCACCACCCACATTTTGACAAATAGTAGAAGAATTCCTGCCACTGTGACACAAATGCAAGAAATGTTTTCTAGCGCCTTGTCTGTTATTGTGCTTCCTCATTTTTAATATGTATCATGTTATTCTGCTTCTATATCTCCATGGGATTCTGTTGTGCCATTACAATGAGAGTATGGACAGTTTATTATAACATGAACACATATAATGGTAGAGAAGAAAAAGAGTGCCCTGCTCGTGTGAGCTTATAGTCGATCAGGAGGGGACCAGAAGTTGAGAGACTGCCTGGGCATGGATGATTCGTAACAAAGTGGCTTGGAGATTTTGGATAAGGAGGGAACAGATGGCTTGGTTTTCACAGGGGTAGAAATATCCACATCCGTATCACGGACTACCGCTGCTCTGTGCCAGTCAGAATCTGCTATCATTAGATTTACTTCTCATGCCTTCTTCATCCCTAAGGCAACACATAAGTATTACGTAAAATCATGCGCATGCTTCCTGAGTTTTGGACTGTTCCAGAAACATTTTAAATGGGAACACCCACCAAATGTTTTATTATTAGCAATCAAAGCGCATTAGATCAAACATTTTTATATATATATATTGTGCTGTGTACATTTGCTTGTGTTTTAGCTCTATTATCTATCTACTAGACAAACACCCTGACTCCTTATCATACTGCCTGTGGGAAACAATAGACGTGTACACATGGACCAAAAATGATTCAGACTAATTTTTCGTTTTGATTTTGGACCATTAGTTTTCGGACAACAGATTTTTTTTACTGCAATTTCCGCTTAGCTCTGCTGTGAAAAAGGAGATGTTAAGAGATCACGTGACGGGGGGTGCGTGCGAAAATCACAGAAACATTCTGAACTTTCAGCTTCATTTTCCTTTGTTCCATTCCGTTTTCTGACATTTGTACGAATTAACAAAATTGGAAAATTCATACAACTCTAAATGCACAAGTCTAGTAAACAATACAATGGCTCATTGTTAATCACCCAGCCCGACACTCTTATTGCTCAGAACCACGTGTACATTTCACTCACAGTATCAGCAATACCGGTTTCCTGCTTGTCTGGTCCTTGAGTCTTGCTCCTGATTGTACTCTGTTTTGGAATCTGGCTGTGATCTTCTAATATAGCTCCAATCTTAACTGTCCAATACATGCCTTAAGCCTGGACCATTCATCTTACTCCATCTTTCTTTTCATTAGATTTTGAGCATGACCTTTTACAAACCCTGTAAGCCTCGGGCTACAGTCTATTACTAGAACAAATCATTTTATACCTATATAGTTCTGGCTAGGATATTAACCCCCTACCCCGGTAGAGTGAGTCCACCTCCTGCCAGTGATGTGTGAGCATAAAACATAACACTTCAATAGACCTCCTAGTTCCAGAATAGGGTGTAACTTAAGTTAGAATGACCCATATTCTAAAGAATTACAAAATTATATATATATATATATATATATATATATATATATATATATATATATAATATATATGAGAACTTCTCAGTCCCTATCCCCTATGGAGCTTACCCTTTCCTGTTCCATTTAGGTACAGCGCCAGAAGAGGACAGGGTTAGCTCAGGATGATTCAGACTAATTTTTCGGTTTGATTTTGGTCCATTCGTTTTTGGAAAACAGATTTTGGGTTACACCAAATAAACATTACATTACATTTATTTTTATAGAGCCAACGGATTATGTAGCGCTGTTACAATCAGTGGAATAATTTAAGATCGCACACAATAACAAACTGATACAAAAGGAGAAGAGGGCCCTGCTCTTGAGAGCTTACAATCTAGTCGATTGAAATGAGGTGTTGAACTTCTTCCCCAGTTTAAGAGTTTCCATGTAAGATCTTTGATTTAAGACACTCTTTAGGAGCCTCTAACACTAAAGCCTTTGACCTTTTAAACAAACCATTGGTTTAATAAGTCATTGAAAGAAAAGCAGTGGTGCACGTATGAACTCTATACTGGTCAAAGACCAGCGGCTAATTTAAGTTAATATGCAATATTATTGAGATGGTTCTCCTCGGGTTCCATCTTGTTTTTACACTCATATTTTAAGGCCAACATAAGCGTATTCACACAAAGTTTAGCCTGTTTCATATTTGTATAATTATTTCATATTAACACAATGTTTTCGCACATTATTCTCTCACCCAGATAAATTACAAAAATCAGCTAAGCAATTCTCACTTTTTATATCCATAGTACTTCCGAAAGCGTGTTTTTTTTTATCATTCTAATTGCTATTATTTTGTAGAACATTTGTGTTCTACATATAAAAACTATTTCAGATCTTTAGTCAAGTGTTCCATAATCATATGTTGTATCTGAATTCTGGCTTTCATCCACTGAAACTAGATATTACACGCGTTATGTGTGGTTGGGAGAGAAATGTAATTAGAACTTTAATAATAAGTAGGATTATATCAAACTAGAATAATAGTCTGATAATGCAATACATTAGGACTCAAAAGTATTCTGATAAACTCCCACAGGGTAGTCTTTTCCCAACAGTAGGAAAATATAATCAGTAAAATGTTAAAATTGACGGCCTGCTGGTCATCTGTGCTTAAAAGAAATTAAAATAGGATCATATAAAACATATCACTCTGCAAACAGAAAATTCAAGCTGAGCTGTTTGATTATCTGCTAAATATTATACATGTTCATTTAACAGAACCGATCAAGTTTCTATCTGAAGCAGATCTGTTCCTAAATCCTAGATGTTACAGGTATATACATTTAGTAAACCTAATGCAAAGGTGCTGGCAGATTAAGTTTATAGTTATTAAAACCCACCTAATGTGTATACCATGTCGTAACGTACCTTAATGGCTTATTTTCATTATTTCCAGTATATTTTTGCTGGTTAATTTATTTTTAATTAAATATATCCAATACAATTTACACTGGTTGGCAAAGGAAAAAGATAAGCTATAGGAATGTATTACTATTTACAACGAACAGCTGTGATGCTGAGGATTCTCTTTAAAAATGGCTTTTTTGTGTAATAAAAAAGTGACAGGTGAGTTTTAATGTTTACAAATGTAAAGTTATGCATTTGCGGGAAAGAAAGAAACAAGTAAATTAAAATTAATTAAATTCTGTGCAAAGAACAAGAGGCCATCCATTGAGACTTGAAAAGTGAAGCTACCTAATACAATACATTTTGGCAATACTTTTTCTTCTAACGCCACACAAATAATGATGTTACAAAATAATTTGCCAATTAAGCAAATCAGACAGTGTGTGACTTAAGGGAATTAGTCGTCTTCTGCAGGCGTTCCATGTACATTAAAAAGATAAACTGATCGGTACTCTACTTAACCTGCTTATTCATAGCCCTTCTAGGACTCGTCTCTAATTATTAGAACAAAAACACTCATTTTAGCAAAATCATTTCCTGCACTAAAACTTGAAAACAACGCATTAAAATGCTTTGATCTATCATTAAGATGATTCCTAGAATCTGTATGTTTGAATTTAATGGAGAAAAGTACAGAATCTAATCCAACTGTTTGTAATTCTCTCTCTTTGTTAAAATAAAATGTGTTTGAAAGAATGCCAGAAAATAACTCATGATGCAATAAGTGTATAATCCCCCTTTAATGCCGAGGCAGTAAAAGTCATAACGGCTCACAATATTTAAAGGATAAAATTTAAATGTTATCTGACACGTTGATTGTGACTTCTGGCTATAAACTTGCATTTTTGTAAGTTTAAACCATAAAAATATGTGGTTAGGAAGAAAAGGGGTCACAATATGAACTGATTATTGCAGCTGAAAGATCTTTTTTTTCTGCCCACAGAGGATTCTGAATATAATAAGAAGTTTGACAGATGCTTCTAAAACAAAATTGCATATTTTTTTTTTTGTTAAGGAAACATTCTATTCCGTACGGTCATAATTTTATCAGCATCATATTGGAAAAATGACCAATATTCTTCGCTTTAAGACTGAGATACTTCTCAGCACCAGAAAATGAGATGAACTTTTCGCGTATGGGTAGAATAATGATTCACTTAGAAAAAAGATGAAAAAAAAACAGCTATAGCTTATTTGTGGACTATTGGTTATTTCCATTCTTCATGGTATTATAGCTGGAATAATACATGAATCATGAAAATCTATTCCTTTTTTCGGGTGAACATTCCAATTCTGACTTTGAATATGAGCTGATGCCATTACGAAAAGTCCACGGGAGGTACAAAGAACCTTCTCTTCATTCATTGATTTTGAAAATATTGAAAAGCATGAAAATGAGATGCATTGTTTCAGTAGGAATATTTCCTAGGTTATGGTAATTTTAGAGGGTCAAGATGCTGTAAAATTTGGAGATAGTACACACATCAATATCTTGGTCTATTACTGGTTCCATTTTCACGGTAACTCTAGAAGAAGAATTTTAGCTTTTTTAGTGTTTTCTAAAATATTTTTTTAGAATACAAATATATATGAAATAAATGATTGTGTGTTAAATACTAAGGTTCTATGTACAGGATCATTCCCTTAAAGGCGGAATCTACAGGGTGTGAAATGAAGGTTTTTAGAAGGATTCCAACAAGGATGAAAAAGAGACAAGAAAAAAGTTATCAACAGAGAGAAGTAAGATGGAAAGAAGGGTTAATATGGAAAAACATGTTGGAGTAGGTACTACAATGGACACAATGGACACAGATCTAATTCAACTGTGAAAGGAACAATGGAAAAGCCACATTATATGTGAGGGTCATTGTATGTTTGATCATTTTGAATCATATAACAGAGAAATGCACTGCTCACCCTGATTAAGTGGCTTCATATTTTGAGATGATTGCCGTTTCATATACATATCAATATGAACATCAATATTGTATCATCTATATGTGCTGATTCGTTATGAATTAAATTTAGAGCCACTGAAAAGTTGTCAAATAAGATTAATATTAGGCTGTTTTGTGTCCAGGCTCAATGAGCACAAATGAATCAATAATCAATTCAATATTGTGTTGATTGGGTAAGGAACAGATATATAGCCCCATCAACAAACGAAATATATGAAATTCAAACTTACTGGACACTGCCATGAGATGTGCAAATTTCCAGTTGTTTATTTTTTCTTGATAAAAGGTATCATTTTTTCTAATAAAAAATTGCATCTAGTAAGGATTTTCAGATATAGCCTTAATAATTTGTACGAAATATAGGATTACAATTATTAAATTAGTTTTAAAATCACAATAAAACTAAATTGTCTAGGTTGATAATAAGCTCAACATGCAACTTATTTCATAAATTATAGCTCTGAGTGCTGCAATTTTATCTCAGTAGAAATTAAATAATAAAACACTAAACACATAATATTAACCTAATATCCATTCCATTCATTCAAAAATATTGAATCTTCTAAAAAGATGTCCCTACAGGACCAATTATGTAGCTGATACCCATTGTTTTTTTATTATTTAACAAGAGTCTAACAAGTGAGAGAACCCAAAAAAATCTAAATCAAACCAATATCTGGCATCAATTCTTCTTGGTACACTTGTCAAGGAGTTTGTGGGCATATCGTTAGGTGTATGCTTAAACAACTATACCAAACATGTTTTAATGATCATCAAGAATTGATTATGCTCTTTAGGGTGAATATTGATTCGATTTTTTCTTTGTTCACTCACTTTGCATTCTCATAAAAATGATAAAAAGAAACTAGTAACATGTCTATTTTTTTAAAGCATTCTTACTATATATATATATATATATATATATAGAGAGAGAGAGAGAGAGAGAGAGAGAGAGAGAAATAGATAGAAATAAAGAGATAGATAGATAGATAGATAGATAGATAGATAGATAGATAGATAGATAGATAGATTGATATATATTGTATTGTTGCAAACCTGGAAAATCTTTACTTAAATAAAAATTAAAATAGTCATTGAATGCCAATAATACGTATAGAACGCTGACATGACAGCCATTCATTTGTCCAGGGCTGGCTACAAGAATCTTCTGCCTTACTGCTAATAGCAACGCTTTTTGATAGTAATTTGCTGGGTGAGGTTCAAGAGAATGAAATCCCATCAGAATCCCTGCTGAGACTCCATCAGCAAACCATTTATTTTAGCCTTTGGTACACCTGCTTACACATAATAATAATGCACAAGTGAGTTAAGCTACCATGCCAAGACAAATTAGCCTTATTTTGTTTCAAAAATGGGTTTTAGCACACAAGTAGCACGGAAAACGCTTCCACTCGATTAATGCAGGGAAGCCAATTTATGTTGCACATTTTTTTGTTCAGAGGATTTTGTCTGCAGTTGCAATTATGCACTAGAACAATTAAAATATCCTAGTAAAAAATGGCTTTATTTATGCTAAGTCATCCAAATCATTAATACAATGAAAGTGACTTAATAAAGATGTGATCTACTAGAAAACACATGGAAAGAATGTATTTATATGTGTTTATTAAAGCTCTGTCGCTAATCTTCAAATCGTTTGCCCTGATGTAAACCAAATCCAGTGGCCAGGGTAACGTTGGTCTATTGGAACAAAAAAATCATATGTTATGGAAACTACATTAGGGGAACAAAGCCTTAAGAGCATAAAAGGTATACACATTCAGATTCCCGGGTTGATGTTAGAATAACAATGACCAATATGTAGACAAAATAGAGCAAGAAATCAGTGCATAGCCAGCGAATATCATTTAAAGAACAACTATCTAAAGCATTGGAGATCTCGTCACGCCATATGGCCATACATTGCTTAGAGTCCTATCTATTTTTTCAGGGCTATATTGCTTACCAAGGAGCTGAATCAGTGAGACGGGATTGCATTTTAACCCAATGAGACTCTCAAGCAATTTAAAGCCTTCTCTGGACACCATTAATGAGGCATCTGTGTGGCAGGAGGGGGCTGCTCAACCCTAAGGTTAGGTCAGAACCTGCAAATATAGTGCGATGGAATCCCTGATATTTATGCCTTGAGGAACATTCCTTCTTACTTCTTCAACCTTTTACAGCTAACCTGGTTCCTTATAGAGACCACCTGGCAAGAAGGTGAAAAAATATATATATCACCCCCAACACTGCCACCAGTAACTAGCTAGAGATCCCTATGAGATCGCACCAGTCACTTTTCAAGTGGGTAACCTAAGCCAAAGAGATGATCAGTGATGGCCCAAAAGTGACCTGGTACCCTGTGATGCTCTAAAGACGCACCCCTCTCACCAAAACACAAACATTTGACCCTTTAAACCCTTCAAGACCAGGACGTCCTTGGTATTTCTGGGTCAAAGGTCACCGGCAGACCAGGATGTACCAGGTACGTCATCGATGATGCGCGATCCAGAGTCGCTATGAACGCTGGAATCGCGAGGGGCGGCTGCTACTGACCTCTGGGTGTCCCCAGCAATCCGTAGCAGCCACTCCCCCTCAATTTAAATATTTAAAAAAAAACTGTGGTCTTCGAGGGAAGACCCAGTTTGCCAACGCCGGTCCTGAAGGGGTTAACTTACATCAGCCAAAAGCATTAATCTACACACTTAATACTAACAATGAAGAATTGTTAAAAGTTTACTATTTTATTCATATGAGCAGAGACTAAAGTTAACAATATATTTTTTTTCAACCACATTCTAGAGATCTGTAAAAATATCTATTTTTAAGCAATATAACACCAATATGAAAAGGAAAAAACATATTACAGACTGTGATGAACGTGAAGAAGGATCAAATTCATATTTTATCAAAGAGAAAAAAGGTGCATTACATTAAAAAAAAGCCCGAACAACAAGCAGACTTCCATCAATAAAATTCTTAAAAGAAGTGAAAAGAGAAGGCAGAATTCCGAGGCATAAAAAGGAAAAATCAGCATATTTTAATTTGGAAAAATGTGGTTTTCATTAGACACGCATGCTGTCATTTTTCAAACCAGCTTCAGTTGTAGACATAAAGCTTGAGACATATGCAAACATTTCTTCTGTCTATAAATAATAAATTATCCCCAGGAAGAAAAGAAAATAAAAAGTGATGGAAATATGGGACAGGGAGCAGCATGATAACCAAAAATGATACGTGTTTGACAGTTCATCATATGAACAGTACATATCAGAAGGAATTGCTGCTTACGGAATAAGACTAATTGGGTTAATTAAAGTTCATTATCAGCAAAATTTGAAAAAAAATGATTAAAAATCTACAAAAATTCGCATATTAATAAATACATTTCTTTTTTGTTTTAATCTGTATTTGAAAACGTTAGAGTGAAACATTTGGAGGCAAATATTTTATGGGAAAATCATAATTAATGATTAATTAATGTTTTTTACCTTCACTGTTTCCTTAAAAACAACAAAAAAGGCTATTTCTTCATGACAGACTCATACAGGCATGGTGGATGCATCGCTTACCTTCTCATGGCTTAGACAGACCTTAGATTTTGCCTTTCATCCATAGTTGTAGCCAGGAAGGGTTGTGTTTTCCACAATGACACACCTGCATCTAAGCAAAAGCAGAATGATCAAAATTGATACATGAACCCTTTAAATTTGTTAAAATTACTGACAATCATAGTATTCAGTCTTTTTTTAACTGGATTCACAATAAACCTGCAAGTGACATTGGGGAGTCTATATCTCCTTGTTCCTTCTCTAACACCATCCAGGAGACTGGATGAGGATTGTATGAGGACATATTTTATGAATATATATATATATTCTTATATATGTTTTATGTAACTCTACATGCCAAAACACATGTGCCAAGAGAGAGGGGATAGATGGGTTCTTTCAGCTTCCTTGAGTAGCCCCAGTGAAATCTAACCTGAACTAACCCGTGTAACAGGAACCAGAGGTCTACACGGGGACATTCCTCGCCTTCTTTACACTCTGGGCCGGCTACAAGTGAGTAGTTGCTCCTGTCTTTGGAATACGGTGTTACTCTGGAGAAAAAAATCTCAAATACACCACCAGAGTGATGACACGATAAGAAACCACATGCAAAATGGCTAAAATGAATTGGGTGAATGGACAAGACACTTATCAGTTTGGTTATTATCTGCAGCCAATGGGGTGTTGGCGGTGCTAGGTACGTGTTCCTTTAAAGTGGCCAATAGATTCAAACCTGGTGAGACACGAGGGACCAATCGGGAAGGTGCCTTCTGTTCAAAAGAGGGGACATGCAGGTGGTCACAAGGTCTGATAGGAGTAAGGAAAGGTTACTGGATGTGTGGCATAACTATAACCAGCTCATACATAAAACATAACAACCTGCTTCATAACAACCTGAATGAAACCGAAAAAATATACTCATGGGGAAATAACCGAAATAAGAACAGAACCTCGTCCTGGTAGTGTCTTGCAGCAATCAAGCTGTTGCGCTATTCCTGCAGGCTGCACAAGTTGGAGAAAAGGATAATGCGTTTCTAAGGGACTTGCCAGTGACAAACGCCATCCTCTCGAATTGTATGGGGACTAACTCATCCTTTAGAGAATATACCCCATGCCTACCAGAGGGCGCATCTAACAATAAACACAAGATTAATATTTGTACTTAATCCAAGATCTTACTATCATTTGATTCAGTATATCACTTTGCACATTCATTATATGAAAGTGCAACGTAATGTGCTGCGTAGGCTTGACTGAGACATTGACGCATTTCACCAAAAGAAAAGTTCGATATGATTATAGACCACGGTGTTATTCCAAGAATTTTTGTTTATTATTTGTCCTTCAAGTTCAAGCTGAAATTTAGTGAAGAATTACCCTTTGTCTCCCAGGCATGCAATCTCAGTCAAATGTATAAACATT
This sequence comes from Spea bombifrons, assembly GCF_027358695.1. Lineage (NCBI taxonomy): Eukaryota > Metazoa > Chordata > Amphibia > Anura > Pelobatidae > Spea > Spea bombifrons. Next base: position 13,684,847 of record NC_071088.1, read on the forward strand.
AGTATGCATTCCAGGATAATGTGTGCAAGATGATGCTTGAGTTGATTTAATCACCAACATCCATTTCAGAGTGCTGGGTTCTCATTAAGGTGACGGATGACAGCACTGAAGGCATCATCGCATTCCTGTGCTTGACAATTGTCACTGATCTTACTTTTCTTCTGTCTGTTACTATTATTTGTGCAACTGAAACTGTAAATAAGTGGGGGAGGAGGTTCAGTGTACATATAATGAAAATTGTATGGCTGATGTGTAACTGAAAAATAATCCCTAGGATTTATAGTAATACCCAGTTATGGCTTAAACAAAGACTGTTGAGTGACTGCTGGGTACAACAAGGCAGTGGAAGACACCATTATTAAATGCCAACAACTTACGCAGCTCTTTTTACATTCAAAGGGATGGACAAAACTAGAACTGACAGACTAAGACGCATTGTTAAATTATGTGTAAAGGGAATACCATGGCAGGGATATTTTCTCCAACTATGCCACTTTCTTTATCTATCTTTATACATACACTTGTCTGATGTCAACAGAAGACCCTGGCTTCTGTATACATGAGAGAGATAATAATTTAGACTGGCAGCCATTCCACTCACCAGTAGCCCTCCTCTGAACTCTTTCCAATATGCCGATATCATTCTGGAAATTGGGTTTCAAGAACTCTAGACAATATGTGGTTATTAGTAAGTATCACAGAAATATAACAGTTTGGGAAAACAATGGGTAGTATTTCCAGAGATGTGAGTGTGTGCAATGGGTGCTTAAAAGTCAAGGTAATGAGGGAAGTCAACTCAGTAGATCAAAAACCGAGTTTAGTAGCAGTATTACTGAAATGAAAAAAAAAGTTTCAAAGTCTCCATTTCATCTAGGATAAGCAATGTTAAGAAGCAAAAAAAGTGCTTCTATATTCCCCAATGATATAGGAGAGTAAACTGGGAATAGCTTGGCAAAATGGGTGGAACAAAGGCAATAGTCAAGAGGGCCACCACCAAGTCCTCTCATTGGCGTCTCCTTAAAAACATGGAAGTTTATGCACAACTGTCCAAAGCACAACCTACGATGTTGGCTACAAGGACTCTGTGATGTGACATCAGCTTTTAAGACTGAGATTCCCTGCACCTTTATCAGAGAAAAACACAAGAGGGAAGCAATGTTTTGTTCTTAAAAAAAAAGCAAAGAAGATAAAAGAAGCAAATAAAAAAAAAATATTCATGGCAAATGGCAAATTTTTTATGATATAATGCAAAACAACCATAGCGGAAAGAAAATGCAAATTAAATAAACCTCAGAAGGAATACTATAACATAATTATTACATGTCAAGTAAGAAGCATGGCTGTGGCAAGCAGGATTAAAGATTTTAATAGATCAGCATAATATATGTAAAAGGCTATGGAATAGTAAGGGCAGGCAAAATAATTCATAATAGTATAATAAAAAGTACTTAGCTAACTATACTTAAGAAATATAGAGGTCAAATATATAGAACCAGGGCTGGCTTGGTGATCACAAGGTTGGCCTGGCACTTTAAGGCCAGCGGCCGCCTGCATATGTGCCTCCACATACTATGTTTTATGCGCATGTAGCCTGTGGCCAGCCATAATCAGACGCTGACTGCACATTGCATGGCAAACCCAAGCTATTCACAGTAATGTTTCATGTTTAGGGATGATGTTGAGAAGGCATTGGACATAAAGAGCCACTTTTCGACTCTATGCCCTCTGAAAAATAAAATACAACAATATAACAGCTGGAAGATCCCAGAAATCTAGTGTAGGATTTCTTGTTTCCTGCTTATACTTTATTAAATTCATACAGGAAAATAAAACTTGACAGCAGATAAGAATCATTCTGGTATGGTTCATTCTTTCTGATGCGAGACTCAGGTCTTAATCAGCGCTTGACCTTGTCTTTTAGATCCTATCCAACACAGCCTTTTGTACCTTGTATAACCCCAAAGTGTCCTGGGGGGCCACTCTTTGAGTGTCACTGTCACAGAGCTGATGTAACATATATATAAACACTTGTAATAGTTTTGCGACAGTCTTTGGCAATACGGACTTTACCTGAATTTGTAAATTGATCAGCTGAAATGAAAAGCAGAGATGTAGATGAGCAGTTAAAACTAGAAGCACTGCAAGGTAGGGAACCACAAAGGCGATAATGCCTTAAAAATCTCATGAGAAGGGCCCTCTATATCTAATATATCATTTTCTTTAGTTTTTAGTTTAATATTTGTACTGTATTGTGTGAATTGTTGGCACTATATAAATAAAATATACCGTAATAATTTTTATTAATAAGTGGAACAACGTTATCTGTGAATATCAATTATTGCTATGTTTGCAAACCCAATGTGTATATGTGTAAACCCACAGCAGAAAAATTATCAATATCAATTTTGGTAAAAAAAAAATGAGTGAAACATCTTTTTTATTTGTTTACATAGAAAAAAAAATTCAGGGTTTTATTTTGCCAAGAAAAGTGCCAGACAGTAATACTTGTTTGAACTTGTTGCTGTATTTCAAACTAATACACCTAAAATACCACCGACTTAAATGCTAATTAAAAAGGATAAGAAAATTGGCCTTGTTAGGGTAGCAGTTTGTTTTAATTTGTGCTTTCATTAGCACAGCTACAACGTGTGAATAGCAAATTTTAGGCTTTAGCAACTTCTTCATACAGAGCTCTCGTTCTGTGATTTTTTTTTTTAATGGTTTGATAAGCCTTTGTGAGATGGGAAGAGGGAACCAGCAGGTAGTTCTCTGACTTCTGATAAAGGAAAACTCCAATTATTCTCAGCCAAAACTCGGCATGCGGGCAGCGGAGAACGTTCAATTTTTCATACAGAGCGACTAGCAATGTGTGAAAATAATAAGTGTCTTGGAAAACATGGTTGATATAAAGAGAGGGTAATGATGATGAAGATACGGGATAAGGGCCTCAAATAGATATAGGGATACAGGATGGATGCACTGGGAAGAAAGACTGAGATTTGGGGGGCAAGAACATTTCTAAGAAGTCCCCCATACTTGCTTACTGCTCAATCCAGTAGCACGTAATGCATGATATTCAAAGCCAAGGGTTAGCAAATCTTTGACATACACACACAAACATAAATTATATTTATATATATATATATATATATATATATATATATACTGTATATACATAGTATCACTAGGGTCGCTAGCAATTTATTGACAGTGTTAATAATTGTGTTGTTTTGGGTTTACTCAAAAGTCACACGACTACTGCTAACACACGCAAAATTACCAAGTTGTTTGCGAGGGCATGTGAGAGTCTGCAACATTAAATTTCACATTTTTTTTTCAGATTAGGGCCTTAGGTCCAACTTTGACAGCTCACAGGCACAGAACGCTTTGTATGTTTGGAAGCAAGGGAAGAGAGAAAAGGACATGCGCTATTTTCTATGCAGGAAAATATATTGCAGTTAACGCACACTGGACTTCGATATGCATTAAAAGAAAAACAATATGTCAGAATCCCTGTAATGTTAAAGATGTTGAGGAGAGGAAAATGTGAGATACTTTGTGTCAATTTATTATTATCACGGTCAAATGATTTCACGATTCCCGTTTTATATGTTGCCATGGAATAGAATGTTCTGGATTCCTGTGGTTTTTATTCTTTAATTCCATTCTAGCTGGGTATTGGCTGAATATTCTGTATCCTTTTAGTGTGTATTTTATTAAGGCTGTTTGACTTGGCATTTCAAGAGTTTTAACTTAAGAGTTTTAGTCATGGCTCATGAGATGTGCATTGTAATGAGGATTACTGTATCAAATTCTGAATGTCTCCATAATGGTTTCTATAATTTTTGTCAAGTGGTTAAACAAATTGGCATGAAATAAAATGCCTTCAGTTTAGCCAACTCCTTAATACAGAGATTGGAAGATCTCGACCAAAAATAATCCCCAAAAAGATTTTTCTTTTCTAAATGCAGTAGAGAAGTTAGAACATATAGTATATGAGATATACTTGTAATGTCTCTATGATCTTTGATTTGGATAATTTAGACATGATAGATGTAGAAAGAGAACATATGGAGGTCTAATGACAATAGTAGCGGCATTATTGTCTTATTCATTAGGTACAAAGTGCATGTTGAAGCAGAATGGCACAGGTTGGTGGACTTGATGGAGAAATACATTTGTACTCCCTCTAACCAGTGCCTCTTTAGCCTTTTTTCCCATTCTCATCCATAATGCTTTCCTATCAGTTATATGACCCAAGATGTCATCACCAGATGTCATAACCATGTGTTTATGGGGTACTTTTTTTAATCTAACCTCAATACTGTAGTTCACCATTAATTATGCAAAAATGATTGAATAAGTGTACCCTTGTTAATTGGGAATCTTCCATATGTAGTAAATGAAACAGAAGTAATCTAAAACTAATAGCAGTATAGTTTTACAAAACTATAAATCCAAGAGGAAAAAGCATCGTTGTTCTGATTTGACCCTTTCATTTGCCCGTCTCTCTGCCAGTGAACAGGTTACTTGACTTTAAGAAAAAAATATACCATTAACGTATTTTTAAAAAAATAGGTGTTGACTCGGGCACTATATATTAACATACGGTTGAAACACATAATTAAAACACAAGAGACATGAGGTCGTTGGAAAGTGTAAGGCCACAGCGCTTTATTACTGTGACAAAAAATGCAGGAAATTAGTAAAAACATAAACATTGTTAAATAACATTTTGTAGGGATATCCCGCCAAATACCATACGGGAACCGTTGGGTCGGAACACCCTACCCTTCCAAAGTTCCCCCAGGGACTGAACCCGTGGAGAAATTAACATGAACATACGTGTTGGCATAACAGCCAATTGTAAACATAACACCATATCTCTCAGAATTCAGCCATAGACTCCTTTTAAGATAAAGAAAGGTGAAAAATTTGGAGAGGGAGGGCGGGGATTCACTGCTTTTCATGGATTCTCTGCTTTATAACGCTGGCAAATATTATCTGACCAAAGGCGGGAAAAGGGGGTCCCATAAATAGACAGCCAAAAAAACCCTCCCAACAGGACAAGGAACCCTATAGGATGTCCTTTAGATGACCCCCCTTACATCCTGACAGCCTGCTTACTGTTAATATAGGCCCAGTCATGCAGCCCTTTCTCTTAATATCCAGGGCCTGTCTTTCTAAAGCTTCTAAACACAATCGCTCAGCTTGGAATCCTTGGGAAATGTTTTGACATGCTTACACCAGGAAAAAAAAAATAATCCGCCGTTACGATGTGACAATTAAAATTTAACAATCGCAACACCTGCAATATTTAATCTTCCCTGCAGTCAAAATACAAGAATAAAAAATGTTTGCCCAGATGTTTACAGGAAAAAGACAGTCTGCGGTTATGAAGAACTTTATTTGGATGAGGATTGAAGGCAGCATCCGATGCTACAGGTCTGACATTTAATGTTGGCTCGATATTCCGCTTGGCCTTGAATACAATAGTCAGCCTGGGGGAAGAAACAATAGATATTGGGTAGCACCTAGATGTTAGCATTGCAACAAACTGATAGATGTTTAAGCAAAATCTGATTTATACGTGAAATAAGATGAACGGTGATTTATTCCAGGCCATTTCTATTTACAAAAAAATCAAAACCTACTAAAATCTGATTTGCAGCTAGCATTCCCAGTCTGCTCAATATGAAAACCCATCATTCATTTTTTAAAATTGATTAATCAGTATATTATTGTTCTGTTTTATGGTTTCTGTCCACTTAAAGACACTTTTCTGTGATTCACTATATGATTTTATTGGGGGCAGTCATCATCCAAATCATAATATGTTGGATGAAATATGCCTCCTAGGTCAGAGACATATTATTTATAGACATTCCAACAAATCAAATGCCAGAAATAAAATAGTTTCTCTTAAATCTAAAAAGGGGCTATTTAGAAGAAAATATTAAAGCACAGGCTTTGACCTAAATGACAATGTGATATTGAGGAAACTAGACCAATGATTTCAAAGTACAAGTAATCAGAGTTCCATTCCTAAAAATGTCTATTGTTGTATATTTACATTAACAGTTTTGGTTGATTTTTGGATATAAGGTGCAGTGCAGACTGTATATCTTAAAAAACAACACACTAAACTAATCATAAGTTTTACATAAAATCAGAAACGAGAAAGAAAGTTTGGCAGTGAGTCCTTCAAGGGCTACCATTAAGGCGCCCAATGCTGTCTCCCCAACAAGGTTCCTTAAGTTAGCATAGGAGGCAAGTAACTCAAAGTTAGACTTAATGTAAAAGTCCATTTAATTTCCTCATTACCCTTTTTTTACAAAGCCATAGAGGAATTCATCAAAATCCTCTCTATACATCTGCGTCGTTTCCCTGCCTTACATGTCCTGCCCAGCAGTGCGCATACATGGCAGCCATCTTGTGGGAGATCTAGTGTCTAATAATGAGACTGTTGATTTCCATGAGAGTGCTTTCCTGACAGTGATTGGCTGCTTCTAACAGCCCAAACTTGTAGGAATCGCCATTGAGCGGCTGAGAGAGCACTACGTTGTGGTCCCGGGGCAGCAGTGGCTTTAAAAAGTGAAATCCTGCATAGTAAAGCACTTGTGAAGAACGTTAATATACATGTCATTGGCGAGGCTGTTTGGGGCAGTAGACGGTTCCTTTATCTTGTATGAAATGTTCTACTAATAGCCTTACACCAATAACTAAATAATTTAGTCTTGTCAATGGAGGGGTGATAAACAAATATCCACAAAAACACAAAATAGTCTTATAGTCTATTTCAGGGGTGTCCAACCTGCGGCCCTCCAGCTGCTGCAGGCCTACATCTCCCATCCTCCTCAGCCAGCCCCTTAGCTCAAAGAGCATTATGGAAGATGTAGTCCTGCAACAGCTGGAGGGCCACAGGTTGGACGCCCCTGGTCTATTTGAAAGAAACAATTGTCTAACTATGAGTCTTTACACCAGGAATTAATAGGTAGACTCGATGGACCAAATGGTTCTTATCTGTTTCTTATTGCGTATCTTATTTCTGGTTTCCATGCGTCCTAATCAAGCTACTGTATATATATTGCTACATATATATTTATTAGACAAACTTTAAGATACTACATTCGTGGGGCTTTTTTTTTTTCTTACAAAATGAATCAGTGAAGTGACGCCAGGTACGGACCGAATTAACCAATCTTCCCCGTTATCTTTTACTACAGTTACACATCTTTTAAAGGAGTCCAGGCAAAGTACCCTGCATGGTTAACCCTGTTAAAAAAAAAAATCTGTTTTCACTTTCTATGGAAATAGCCTGTAAAACAGGAAATTAGCAAGCATTTGGTTCAATGCGGCAATAAGAAAACGCATGCGATTTATCAACAGAAGACATTATGCCTGTTTTGCTCCAGTGTGCCAAGGTTTGTATTTAGGGCTGTAATTAATGACTCATTTATTTAGTCAGCATTTCTTTTTTTATTTATTTGTCAATGCTGTTGTGAGACCCACTATTAGAGACACTGACACATACTCCAGAAAGGAGTGAACGGAGTGACAAGATAAGAAGATTGTTTTGTTTTATTTTTTCACCCCTTTTTTCTTTTTTTTTTTTTTTTTTCTTTCCTTCACAAGCTTTCATCTCATTTTGACTTTAATGTATTATAAGATCCTTGGCAGAAAAACTAAGTAAGAAAGCCAACATAGCAAAAAAGAAATAGCATACAACCTCTAATCTCATGGAGTTGAACTCTGTTATTTTCAACTAAAATTAAAGCTTTCAGAGCTGTAACAGATGCCTAACATAGACATAGCTCATTACCAAGGAACTTTAGGTAAATGAAATTGAACCCAAATGTCGTTTTGTAGATCGGGAGAATTGAATGGCCTTGTGGCTGGAGATGACATTTGAAGCAAAAATTATAGTTTGTTGCCTCAAAGAAATATCAGTAATTTGAAAAGTTTCCTATTTTGGCTGCCGAAAGGAGTCTATAATACCACGTCTGCTTATAAAAAAGGTGGCGAGTTTGCCCAAGGGCTATTTACATTTTTCTGCTGTTTTATCAGTAATTGGCATGAAAAGAATGTCAATATGAAATTCAAGAAGAAAAATAGCAGCTTGCCTTGTAGGAATAGAAGCTGTGTGTTGTTACTGCTCTTTAGCTTGATTTATGTTCTAATATTTTATTGTTTTTTTCAAAATTATACAACATAAAAAATGAAGGGATGACAGTTGAAGATACAAGTCCAATGAAAACAAAAGAGATCAGGTCTTCTTTCCAAATGTTGTCATGTTAAATGGACATTCCAGCCATCATGTTCTGTTGAATGCGTATAAGAGCTAAGAGGTGCCTTTAAATGTATGGTGTATCCTCTTTGCAAATGCATGGGGCGTTCTATTTCATTCTGCTGGCACCTGGTTAATAATCTTTACTTTGAACTGAGGTTTAGGTTGGATAACTACGATAGAGTATCCAGAGTCGGCTGGTTTCCCATCCCATTAGGGTATCTGTGCAATGTCGATTCCAGTCCAGATTTACTCAAGGACTGGCTCCGTTATGTAATTATAATTGATTAACGACCTACAAAGTGTCATCCAATGAAGAATACTATGTAAGTACCTGAATAAGCATTCCGCAGCTAAAAAAACACATAGCTTTAGGAGAAGTTTCAGCTTCAGAGCATATCTCACAGGACAAGCCTGTTGTGCACTATCCCACATAACTGCCTCATTGTCCCATTGTCCCATCAGTTGACTTTCCCTGACTAGACTTGGTTGCTGTAAAATTATTATTAACTATTAATTGTTTTTTAGAGCGCCATCATATTCAACATCGCTGTACAATGGGTAAAAATGACATAACAAGTAGTAAATTACATAACAATTTGACTTATAAATAGAAGAGGTAAGGAGGGTCCTGCTCAAAAGAGCTACACCAACTGAGGCCTGTGCTGTTGCAACAAAGACCTCCATTACAGCTCTCACTGCCTACATTGCGAGGCCTTGCAGCTGAGCGCCCCAAGATGGTGCTTCAGGTTAGGTGGTCAGATGGCTACTCCTCTGGCCCTGCTCACTGCTTCCACTGACCCCTCCCTGCATCTGGACACATGCCACAACACGTGTGTTTGGATTTGGACCATTTACGCTGCCCCTCTGCTGTCAACCAATCACCGGATGGAAAGTACTATAGTTAAAATCAGTAGAGAAGCTCCTTACTCTCCTTACGCATGATCTTCTTACACCAACGAGAACTTGTGGGCTGGTAGACATTATTGCAGTCGTGCCTACTGGCAAGCACATGATGTGCTTGGGGGCAGGGAAATCTCGCATTTGCAAGAGGGGGAACATGTTAATTTAAAGTGGACACTTACATGTCATAAGCATTAAAGTCCATATGATGACACGAGCATTCCTTAAAAGGGCTGAATGTTAGGTTGTTACTATGTGTTTTGTGGCTTGGATATAGATAAGATAATGATAGATAGCCAAACTTGTTGCTGGCACCCTAATATGTGTTTCAAAACTAAACAAGCCCACTTATGTTATATGAGTCTTTCCTAACCCTTGGAGATTGTGTGGTAAGAGTAAGATCCCAGACAAAGCCTCAACGACAAATAGTGGCTTATTTCATTTATACTTAGATATATAGCAATAATATTATAAAACATAGGAAATCTGTGCCAAAGATGGAGCAGAGAACTTGGAACGTTATGGGTGAGAAACCTACCTGAAGGTCTGGCCAACCTTTGGAATGAGGAGGAGCTCTCTTGTATTATCTACAATGCCTAGGAAACACATTATGTCCATATGTATTAACAGATTTCCAGGTTACGGTAGCTGAAACATAAAATAAAATCCAGATTTAATTTGGTTCTATGCCCGAAAACTAGAACACGTTACTCAATTATATCTCATATGAGAAGGGAGATGTAACATTTAGTCCTGGAAAGTTGAGCAGCGCATTGCTTTTGTGCAATATTCTAGAACTCAAAGGCTTACATGGAATATATCAGGGAACATAAAATCTAATCTCCTCGAGCTATCCAGCTATTGTTACCAATATAACTTTGTGCGAAGATACATTTTTTTGAATTATGGCAGACATTGTGCGCCTTTAGAGATAAAGATCCTAGTACTATTGTACAAAAAAACACCAGTGACCTTATATTGTGTCACAGATATTACGTTTTTATAATATATGTATTTTTTTCTAATACTATAATGAATGCTATCATATATATTGTATGTGTGGTGTATTTAATATATAACTGTAGTCTGTCGATGAAAAAGATTTCAAGAAAGTTGGATGGCGCAAAATGGGGTATAGCTGTACTGGCAGTGAAAACTATTATTTTTTGCATTGTTGTGTTTATATTATTATAGTTGCTCCCTTTTTAAATAGATCGCTTTAATCAATAAATTAAACCCTAAGCTTAACTGTTTTGTTGAATTATCATTTAATACTATTAAAGTCGTCAAACTAAGAAGTAATTATATGTGCTTTTAAAGATGCCCAGGGCCATCCCAAGTGGAGTGCAGGGCCTTGGAAGATTTGACTTTTGCAGCCCCCCGATGAAAAAAGGCAAGTTTACTACCTATATACTTCTACCTGCCAGCCCAAAGGTGCAAGAACGTAGCTGAAAACATGGGAGAAAGGAAGGGTTGCGTGGTTATGTGCGTCACGTAACAATTACGAGAGAAACACTAGAGAAACGTCAGAGCTCTGTTTTTTCTCACAATGACTTCCCAGCAACTGCATGGCCAAACAACAGGTTAATTTACAGCGATCATCCCATTTCGCCCTACATAAGGGATGGACCTACCTTAACCTATAGCACCAGACCAAATCAGAAATCCTCACTACAGATACATGTTAATAGATAAAGTAGGTGCCATCACATCAACTCAGTATTGCACAGGCTAATGTTCCTACTTGTGTTAATGTCTGAAGCATATTGCGGAGCATATATGGAACTCTAACAAGGACACAGGTGATGGTATGGATATCCTTCGACTACAAATATTATCAGACTGGTCTCAAAGGTGAAGAGTTGCCAACCTGACGTGCCCCTGCTGAAAGTCAGCTTTGCATCAGAATATTTCAGCTTTCCGGAAATGTTAAGTCGTCTATGATGGATACGTACAAAATGCGCAATATAAACATATCAAATTTCCAGCTATGTTCCATATTTTCTCAAAGTAAGCCGCTTGAACATTTTTCTAAATCCCATGAAACGCTTTTATTATGCAAATGACTCCAATCTGATTAGCTCCTTCCGTTTCTTTCCCTCACAAAAGGTGCCTGCGAGTGCTAATCAAAATGTTGCAATTTACATATTAATGATATTTCCTTCATATTTAGAGTAATCAAATAAGGATTTTGTTTCAACTTTTCTTTTCTACACTATGAAATTTTGATATCTTAACTAACTCTAACCAGCTCGTGTTGGTTCTTCTTTTGTTTCATGTCTCAATTAAATAGCAATATGCTTTGATTTTTTTTTTTAACTATATGAATAATTTTGGTCAATTTGTTTATTATCAAAGTTTAACTGATCTTCTATTAACTTACTCAATATAAAACAATGGAGCGTTTTAGAGGGAAACTGCTTCTATGTATACTGCTTCTATATATATGTCCTGAGGAAAGTCAGCAATGACTGAAACGTCGACTTAACTTCGAATAAAGAGAAATTGTTAATTTAAAGACCTGGAGTGCTGACCATCTTTTGAGACAGTCAGTGACAGTTAGTTAGCAGAGGCTGAGACTGATGCTCAATCATTCCCCATCTACCGCACTGCAAGTCACTTCAATGGAGTAGTGCAGAAAGTTTACTGGGATGGGGTGGATTGGAGAAGCTGTAGTGTATATCATTTCATCATTGATATACAGGTAATCAGGGGCGTACCTAGAGTATTTGGCACCCGGGGCGGATCCTGTATGTGGCACCCCCCCCAGACACACTTTAAAACTACCTGGCCGAAACTGAATATGACCCCCCCACACACACACCATAAAAAAATCTAACACTTTTATTTAAAGTAAGTAACACACCAAAATAGGACAAAACAATTAAATAACAATATATGTATATATATATATATATATATATATATATATATAATTAACAGCAATCACATTCCTATCATGCCCAGGCATACCCAGATTCCAGGAGGCACTCGCAGACTTGGCATGATAGGAGTATGATTGCCCTATCTACCCCTTCTCGCTCCCTTCTGCCCTATCTACCCCTTCTCACTCCCTTCTCCCTATCTACCCCTCCTAACTACCCTCTCCCTCTTTGAAGTTCACTTACCTTTCAGGAGTCCTGCGGTGGGGGTGCAAGGCCTCTGTCTCCCAGCTCTGCCACTGTATGGAACAGTATAGAGTGATGGGAGTTATGATGTACTTTAGAGCATAATTATATAATGAAAAATACATTGGAAATGGTACAGCATAACACCCATCACTCTCACACACTAACCAATCCACACTTACCAATCCACACGCATACCAATCCACACATATACTAATCCACACACATACCAATCCACACACATACCAATCCACACATACCAATCCACACACATACCAATCCACACACATACACCAATCCACACACATACACCAATCCACACACATACCAATCCACACACACATACCAATCCACACATATACCAATCCACACATATACCAATCCACACACATACACCAATCCACACACATACCAATCCACACACACATACCAATCCACACACACATACCAATCCACACATATACCAATCCACACATATACCAATCCACACACATACACCAATCCACACATATACTAATCCACACATACCAATCCACACACATACCAATCCACACACATACACCAATCCACACACACATACCAATCCACACACATACCAATCCACATATACCAATCCACACGCATACCAATCCACACACATACCAATCCACACACATACCAATCCACACACATACACCAATCCACACACATACACCAATCCACACACATACACCAATCCACCAATCCACACACATACCAATCCACACACATACACCAATCCACACACATACCAATCCACACACATACACCAATCCACACACATACACCAATCCACACACATACACCAATCCACACACATACACCAATCCACACACATACACCAATCCACACACATACACCAATCCACACACATACACCAATCCACTCTCACTGTATGCTTTCCTACCTTTCCTCCTTTCTCCTTACAGCTCCTTTTCCTGCTCTTCGCTCCTCTTCTTCTTCAGTCCTCTTCTTCTTCAGTTCTTCTGTCTTCTTCCGGGTCAGAGGGCACGGACAGCGGTGGGCGCGGCTTCAGTGTTGTGCGCCGGGATCTGACAACAAACCCCGGCGCACAACAGCTGTTGCCGCGCGGATCGCAAGGGAGCGGTATCGGAGGTCTTTAACAGACCTCCGGCTCCCTTGAGTGATTTTAAGCCGGGTTCAAGGGAGATCCTTGAACCGGCTTAAAATCACTCAAGGGAGCCGGTGGTCTGTTAAAGACCTCCGATACCGCTCCCTTGCGAGCCTGCTCCTCCAGCGGCGGACATTACTGTCCGTCTCTGGAGGGGTGCCGGCAAGTTGGCACCCCCCTGATGAGCGGCACCCGGTGCGGACCGCCCCCCCCGCCCCCCGCTAGGTACGCTACTGCAGGTAATACAGGATATTAACAGATAAAACCTCTGCTTTGTGGACAACACAAAATAATTAATAAATCATTAATATTGGTGGCAAATTAGGCAAGGTAGGGGACTTTTTTCTATTGTTATTTCTGTGAGATGGAGTGATTTGGGTTTTCGTGAGTTAGGCAGAACTGGCCGAAACCTTCTTGCTTGCAGTCAGAAGCACCACATGCAGCATGCAGTTACTATCAAGGACTCACAGAGGGGTCATGTTCCGGTGAGATCAAAGGTGAAGGTTGCTTGCAAGCAGAATAAAATTGATGAAGGCCATACATCACATACATAGTATACCGTTCTGGGCATTTGGGGGTTACAGGTTCCTGATATTCTGAAATAGCAATGCTCCTCTAAAATCTTACTTTCATATAAATGTATTCCAGTGATTCTACATACCATTTATCTACAATTAAAAATCAGATTTTGAAATACTGTTCTTGTTTACGGCTGTGCTATGTTATCATTCATAGCCAAATGCCCCCTTCTGCACATTTAACCTGGGAACTTGTATATTTGTAATCAATAACTGCCAAAACATTGTGATCGAACTATTGAATTAAAAGGGTCAAAAGTTAGAAAAAAGAGCCTGCGCCAAAAATACTCAAATCTGCTTTAAGTGACATGTCTGGGAAAATCAATTAAAAATTCCTGTAATTCCTTTCTGGTGCCATTATAAGACCAACAACACTAAGCTATTGGTATTCTACTTGGTTTATTATTGTCCTCATAAATATCAGGAAAAACAGTTTTATATATATATATATATATATATATATATATATATATATATATATAGCTGTGTATATAATGTCTGTTTCTGTATTACCTCCTTTAAATAGGATTAAATGTATTTATCATATCTCCTGGAGCTAGAAACAGATGGTGTTTTATCTTTTTATATTTTCTTGCTGTTTTGTACTTTTGTGAAGTGCTATGTAGAGTATGTAGGAGTTGTATAACTATATGTAGAATTAATTTCAATTCTAATGATGGTTAACTTTTTACTTACCAAAATGAAATAAGGTTCTAACACTTTAATTTAATGATTAGTGAATGTGCACGACTACATTAGCCCACCTCTTCTCACAGTCCGCTGAGCCGAAGCAGACCTCGACAAAGCCTTTCACGTTTGGTGGCACTTATGGGCATTTACATTTTTTTTTTAAATTCTGTCACTTTCTAGTTCCTCCTACTTCACCTGCCGTATGAAATTCAGGACTCTAATGACAATAGTGAAGCTGTTATCAACTGACTTACATACAGCTCACATTACTCTCAGCCAATGGAAGCTTTGATAAAAAAAATTCGTTTTGAGCCAAACGTAATTCAATTATTACAAATCAAGAACGCCTAATATATAATACAGGAAACTCAGCCTAATCATTTTGTTTTAATAACAACTTCATTCTCACTAGCCTTAGTCCACCAGTTATCGACTGACAGAAGGAAATTTCTTATATTTACACCCGGAAAGACCCGATGTATACTTTTCCAGGTATTGGGTGTATACATCCATTTGAAAAATGATCTAACAATTTCAATGTATATGAGAATTGCCTGCGGTATTCTATTAATAAATGGCATATACTGATGACGATTCCCCATATTAATGCTTCGGCAGCTGGTACTCTGTTTTTACTTTACACCCCATTTTTTATGAAGCAGATTTTGATGTTTCAGCTAAAAGCAATACTATGATTTATTATGAAGCATGCATTTTCCTAAACACATTTATTTGTTTTTAGATATGGCATATGCATATAACAATACATTAATTACCAATATATATATATATATATATATATATATATATTTTATATTTATATGTAAATTTTCCGAGTCTCCTGCTGTAAATTGTGTAAAACGACAAAATATCTCTTTTTTTATTCCTTGAAGCAGCTATATTTTTATATATTATTAGATTGAATAGAGGCTTGGCTGCTTAATGTGGAAAAATAGTTTCTTGACACAGCATTGTAGAGGATGTGGTTAAAAATAAAACTTATTCGCATTTCAAAATTAACAAAATAGTTTCAGACGCTTAAAAGCATAAGGGGAAAGTAAATAGGAATATTGTATACTGCATTTCTGAGTTGCTTTACATGCAGTTTCACCTATCTTACATAAAGAAGGATATTAGACGAAGTACATTTTTATAGATCATTGTCCGAAATACCTTTTATTATTACGTTTTTTCGGGATTCTGGGGAGAGAAATCTCAAAACTGTTCTCCAAAAGCAGGGACATCAGATTATCCTTTTTCTCTTTATATTAAACAACTACTACAGGACAGATGTGGCTAAGCTTTCTGAAATAAAGCATAAACCAAGCCAGAGCAAAGCTATACTCTGTCCTGGCTTGTGGGGCCATATTGTCAGATGAACTGGCACCACTTTAGCAGACATTTTTCCCCCTCAAGTATAAAAACATATCTTTTGTGTGTTCCATTTTCCTCAGTCCTCATAGTCCTCATTTTTAAACACTGGCCTGCTGTTCTCCCAAGCTGCCCAATTGCCCCACTTTTGCAGGCAGTTGTGGTCATGGGCCAGTTGGGCAGATGAGACGATCTACCAAGACCCACCCAATTAACTGTAGAATTTATTGAGATCTGTGTTTTTGCAGGACTGTCCTGATTTACAGTTATCTTGCTGTTACCTGGAGAACCGTTGAGGTGGAACACCAGGGTAGGACATTATATCCAGACATTGTGCTTCAAAAGATTGCAAAGTGCAGATGTTTCTTAGGAAAATCTGCTTCTGGCCATGCCCTCGACCAAGGTGTTGAGGGTATACGCAACCAGATTATGGGCACAAGCTGTCAGTGAAGGAGGTCACATTCCCAAACGCAAGGCAGCCCAAGCCCATGCAGTCATGCCAGAAGAGAAGGCATGTATCACATGTGTAAGTTTTTTTACACTTAGTTAATGATACTTCTGCATATTAATTACAATTCTAAAAAATTGTGTTTCTTCTCTTTTTCTATTAATGGATTAGATGATATATAGTATCATATCTGTACATTGGAAGGCGTGACTACCATACTTTTATTGTAAATGTTTTCAGTTCACCTTAGAATGCAATCACATCTCATAGAGATTCTTTATCTCTATAATAGTCCGTACTCCGCACTTTGTATACACTAGATGTTGTCTTTGATGAATTTATCTTCTAATCTGGCAATACAATTAATAAAAGCATATGCCGAGTGCATTGGTTTGCTAGCTAACCTAAATGATATGGAAATGCTAATATATCAATCGCAATCAGGGAAAGAAACCCTGGAGTCATAGGCGTAAGGGGAACATGACCCTGCCAGCACTACAGGACGGTGCACATGGTATTAGGGCAGGAAAGGGTTAACTCAGCAAGGGTTAGCACGAGGTGAGAATGCACAGGGAACGAGGGGGAAGTCACAAGGAACGTGACTGTAGGGGGAAGGGGACAGGGCTATAAAGCCCCTCTAAGCACACGTGCAAGGGGCAATTACTGAACACCACAGGAGCAGTTTCCCGCCCGCCCTCCCTCTTTTTGTCTTTTGCTTTGTGTTTTTGTTTTGGCTTTGTGTGTTTTTTCTTTCCCCCTTTCCCTCTTTCTTTTTGCAGGATCCGTTTTCTTTGCTGTGGCGGAGGAGTTCCCTGGAGAAGTTTGAATGATAATGGGAGTGGCAAGTTGATGGTTTTGGTTAGAGGTTAGAGTTAATGCCCTCCCTGTACAGGATTAACCAAAGCGTTAAGGTGGAGCTCCCCTATCCGACCCGCGGTCGCTTGGGCGATTGTGGTATCCGGCGGAAGGGGTAGTGTGAAGCCATTGTTTTGTGTTTAGGTTGGGAACCCTCAGCTGTTTGTACACAGGTGTACAGAAGACTGTATAGTATTTATACAGAAGTTATTATTAAAGTGTTTTTACAATAATTTATAAGATGTTAAATAAAGTTATGTCGAGACATTTGTTAAATAAATGTCTCGGCCTTTTCTAAATCCAATCCTGCTGGTGTCTGTCTCTTATTTCGGGTTTGAGAAATGGGGAACCGCCTGGGTATGGGCAGTGCAAGGGTCATGAAGTGCTTTTATAATAGAAAATCCAAAGATGAATTCATAACGGTTACGTATTTCAAAGAAGTACAATACTAAACTGATCAATTCATATATTAAGTACTGTTGTGTTTTGTAGCAAATGAAAATACGTATTACATTTCTATAATAAAGCTATTTCTACTGTATATGAATAGATGTAAATTATCAAAATATTTATAAATGCTCATATATATGTTCTCATTTTATGTCTGATATCATATGTACCGTTACATTTAACTTTGCTGTCAAATTACAAACCACATCCAGTTGTGCTTTCATGTGCATTACATCATCTTCGTCTTCGCTTCTATTGTGTCTTCATTCTGGTTTTTTTATTGTTTTTGTGTGTATATATATATATATATATATATATATATACACACAGAAACATATAGACAAATTGAACACACTCCAAAGCAGGACCATCCATAGACTTGCTTTTTGCTGGGTCCCACATTGTGGCATCACGTGAGAATGGTGAGAACATGAATTTCCCCCAAACCAGCATTATTACTGGGTGCAACAGTACATATATTATTAGGTTTGAGTCTTTACAGCAGCAATAATGAGCAGCCTAGATGGGCAGAATTGTTCTTATCTGCCGTCAGGTTGAATGTTTCTTTGAGAGGATTAGTCCAAAACTGTACACATAAAGTATATATTAAGTTATATTGACTTCCAGAGGCCCTTTTCAAATCTTTTGTCTGGCAGGAGAATATATGTAACTTGTCTGAGCCAAATAGGATACCAGCCAGAGCATAACGATCCGTGACGAAAACCAAATAACTCACAGTTGTTCTCTTATCTTTCATGTTGTCCTGTGCCAGGGGATCCGATATGTTACACAGAATTTAAAAAAATACCCTTCACTCTAATGACAATAGGCATTAGGCAATTATATGTAATAATACTTAGAGCCAATGTTGCTGAAAATAAGCTCAGAGGTACAATAACGCTTGGAAACAAGCACTTGGGTTTAGATAGTTTTGTGCTTTAAACTACAGCCGCTTTTGGAGACTGGATACTTTATCCTTTCTACAGGGTTGACCAAAGTGTCCATACAACGTGTCCATGGAATCTAGCAAAATGCCTCCCGCTGACTTCCTTTGCCTTTCACCACTTCATTCTTTAAGTTGGCTGTTCCATATGGGTTATGGTATCGACACTTAAAAATGTATCTGGGAACAGTCAGGCTCCAACGGAAAGTTTATGCTTCCTGAGACCCAGAGATTGTCCGCGGCAGAAGTAGCGGCCAACACAGCACAGTCCGCCCTAGTGTTAACAGATTGGATGCGGAAAGTAGTGTCCTCCATTTTGACAGGCCCATTGAGCAATGACGCAACATGGAGCCTAGCAATTAGCTTTCTGTTACGTGTCAGAGGGGCTGCCATGCCCTGGATTGGCCACCCTAGTCGCATTAGGCCATTGGATATTCATGAGATTAAAAAATACAATGACCAATACTTTACTTTACATAATTAATAAATATATATATATATATATATATATATATATATATAAATATATATATATATATATATATATATATATATATATATATATAAACCATACTTCCACAGTTACTACCCCTTTAACTACACCATGTTATAGTTATTGCGTATTTTATTATATTTAATAAATCAATATAACAGTGCACTTTCTACTTTACAGCAAAGTAAATTTATATGGACATTTCTTTCTGTAGTAGTTGTACAATAATGCATTGTTAATAGTCCTTGTTAATGCTAAAATGCTCATTACCTGTCTGGGAATGTAAAGTGTAATTGCATAAAACACACATCAAACCTGAATTACAAAGAAAATGGGGAATTCTTACATAGTTCAATTTTCCTCATGTTAATTACAATTTTTCCAAAACAAATAGCCCATAACATAATAGTTTATTATGTCTTTCCCACAGTTTAAATGTGAAATGCCAGTTAAAAAACTAATTAACCACATTCCTCCTAAAGGTTAATGATATTTCACGTAATTATAATTTGTACAATGACTTCCATAATTCATTTTCACTTATAGATATGTATTACAGATAACGAAAATATAGTAACTTATTGGAATCTAATCTCGTTTTACTTTTTATCCTCTGGTGGTATAGTAGAGGTCTGTACTTGCCTCAGCATCTCATCCCTCCTACGGCAGCCATGCACCCCTTTCCACAGTTTAGCACAGACCAATGATAATAATAATAATAATAATTATTATTATTATTACTTGTTTTATATAGCGCCATCATCTAGAGGGAGTTAGGGTGTATTACGCAGGAGGTAAACGTGCCTTGGTAGGGATGGGACAGCCACACTAGAGGGACTAGGAAAGGTGAGGTAGGGAATATGGCAGGAAGGACGCTAATGTGTTTAAACTGGAGACCAAATTGGTAATTATAACTGAATAACCCTTCTCTTGTCAACATTCTTAGGGGATCTAGATTAAAAGTTAAACTTTAATTGTGTAGTTTCTTTTTTTCTTTAGTCTCAGGTAAGTCTGGCAGCAGAGTTCATGGTGGGTTGTAGAGGGCCGAGATGGGCATGTCGTGCCTTGATCAGGGGGCACCGAGCAGTGGCGTGTTTTCCTAAAGGGACAGGTCCAAAGTGGTGGCAACTACTTTGCCTGGAGAAGATTGCGCTATTGGGACACAAGTCTTCCTGTCCCTCTCCCAACCCCGACAACTTTTTTGTTAGCCCTAAAAGTCGCAATAATGGGGTCAAGTCAATACCGTGACTAAATTTGGTCAGGGAATACAGAATGTTCATTGTGTATATGAATGTGTAGAGCAATGCAAAGCTTCTAACTACAAGCTCAACAATAACCCCAGTTGATGCCTATAATGTTATTATGATCTTGTTTAGTAACAAGATTTTATGCAATTTTAGGTGCAAAATTGTAAATCTTATTTAATAATTTTAGTTCCAAACATGTAGGGATTTTGTAAGCTATAATAGATCCTTTCATATATTTGAAACCAGCGGTCTGCTTTTGAGAAGTCATGTAACATGTATATCGGCAAAAACATTTTTTTTAATCAGATTTATATTTAAAGCCACTTAGTTATGCCCCGGGGTATCTTTTTATTAAACTAAAATGAGTATCTTTTTTGTGCCACATCTATTATGAATACTAAATTTGGTTTAGTGCATGTTATTAAAACAGGCCATAGTAAAAAAAAAATATTCAGACATTTAATATTTATATATGGCCTAGGCAAATGGGAAGTTTATGCATGTTATTTCGGGTCAGAATATACTTCTTTTATTTCATCTTTTCTGTGACATATACGTTTTCAAAACTAATATATGTGGCTTTTAAATATGCATGGGTTGTATATACACACACACACACACACACACATATATATATATATATATATATATATAATACCTTCAGGCAGATTACTAATATACCTCTGAGGTCATTGGCACTTTATAACATTACATAAAACCTCATAACTGTGATAGCATTAATGGTGTTGACACAGTGAAATTTATATTGTCTACATTCATTTGATTTTCTAAACTAATCATTTTCAAAGAAAAACTTTACATAGAATCTGTTATTATTTCTTTCCTTAAAAAAACCCCTGTATTATTGTAGCAGCTATTCAATGTACCAAACAGAACGGCACGCCGAAACAGGACAGGAAGTACATATATATATATGTGAATGATATATATAAAAATAAACCTAATAGACTGTAAGTTCACAAGAACAGGGCCTTCTTATCCGCTAGGCCAGTGGCCGACAGTGGCTACCGACAGTGGCTGGATTTGCCCTACGGAACTCTATGAGAGCATAAAAACGTAGCATGCAGCAGTATGGGTCCATCAGGCGGACATTGGCCTTAAAGCGTATGTATCAGTACGTCTTATGAGTGCTTCTTTTATTGTTTATTCTCTATTTGTTGTTGTTTATAATATTCTCACATCTAGTTATAGATATGTGTGTATAGCTTTCTCATCATGGTTTCTGAAACCGACAATTTAAGATGTGTTTTAGTTACAGTAGCAACTATGATCTTCATAAAGAAACCTGATAAGGGATTATTCTTTCATCATCTTCCATTAATTATATTGATGCAAATAGATACATGTTTTTATTTATGTCAAAATCCCAATGTTAATACCACTGCAATAGCTCTTAATAGTCAGTGATAATTAGTGCTGACCATGAAATGCTGGTGTATACTTGAACTCAGGATAAACGGTTAAGAAAAACCATGAGCTATGTTAAATCTTCAGCAAAATGTTACATTTGCAGACTATAAATTAATCTATGAGGAAATGGGCCAAATATTTTAATAGTGTAAAGACAGTGATCCCCATAGGCATCTGAAAGGCATTATCAGAACTCGTGGACAGTCAAAAAATAGAACACATGTATTAAACAGAAGGAAATCTGGCTTTATTCTGTAAGGCACTGGCTTCCTGCTATGCCTTTTATCATCTTTTCTTATATCCCCCCCTAAAGACATTGTTACTATTTATAGAGTTTAAAAAGAATTGATAAAACCCTATAAAATGTGTAACTCGTGAGAGTGATGGAATGAGACAGGGAATAGATAAATATTTGGCTAGCGCTATGGAATCTACTGGATCCTCTCTAGAAATGTAAAGTTGCAAAGAAATGTATGGAAGTTATGTTTGTTTTGAATGGGAAACTCTGTATTCATTGGTTTTGCCCCATGTGCAATAAACTCGTATTAAGCCAAAAGTGTAAGGGAGACCTCTATTTAATTTAGTATTTCACGGCTATGTGAAACCTAGGCTACCACTGGAACTATGAGTTTGCATGGATGTGCGGTGTGATCTGTTCATTAACGGGACTTTAAATATGTACTGGAAGAAGAAAATACAGGAATATAATTGGTTATAAAGACAGAAAAAAATGTTGACCCAGTGACAGGTTATTATTTTGGACATTTTTTTCCGGTTTGTGGGGCAAATTGTAAATCTGTACAATTGGCTAGGATTGTGCACTGAGCAACCCACCTACCTTTCAGGTTTAGCATGTGTAGGATTTGTGTATTAAGTGCTGTGTTAATAGTGTTTGTGTGACATGTGTTTCTGATGAGATCTGAATATCTGCTGAAGATTCCTATAGCAAAGCCATTGTTTTGGTCAATCTATTGCAGAAAATTAAATATATAGTTTTTTTAAATAGAAAAGGGCCTTCCCCAAACGGTTCCCACAGAGTTGGTAGCATAGCATTGTTCAAAATGTCTTGGTACACTAAAGAGGACATACCAAGACATTTTGGACAATGCTATGCTATTCCAGCGTGACTGTGCCCCAGCGCACAAAGCAAAGTCCATAAAGACATGGTTGCATAAGTTTGGTGTGAAAGAACTTGGCTGGCCGCACAGAACCCTATGAAACACCTTTGGGGTGAACTATAATGTAGATTGCAAGCCAGACCTTCTCACCCAGCATCAGTGCCTGACCTCACAAATGCTCTACTGGATGAATGGGGGAAATCCCACAGAAACTCTCCAAAATCTTGTGGAAAACCTTCCCAGAAGAGTGGAAACTGTTATAGCTGCAAAGGGCGACAAACTACATATTAATGTCTATGTATTTAGAATGTGATGTCAAAAAAGTCCCTGTTGGTGTAATGGTCAGGTGCCCCATTACTTTTGTCCATATAGTATATATATAGGTATAAATATCATACGTATGCACATGCTCCCTCCTAAGTGGCACTGCAGCACTTGAACTAAAGACATCGAGTAGTGGGATATGATGTCAGAAACCCAAGGACCAGTCCTTTACATACAATGTGTCAAAAGAGATGTAATTCTTAACTTACCAGAACAGGAGTCTACATTTGCAGAGGGACAGCTAGTCCATTTCATTGACAAAATTGTTGTGCTAATGTCCTGAACTTACTCCATCTTTTTAAGTATCATGTAGCAACCTAGAAGAGAATTGTTAACTTTAATGCTAGGATATTTGTGGCAGTTAGGGTAGCTTAACCAGAGAGGGAAAACTAACAGCATCTACTGCCAGCACTAATTGCGTGTTGTGCTCTGGGATCATAGTTTTGAGGGTACCTGTACCACCGTTAATGCCCCTTCTTTGTTTCATGAGTACAGGACCATCCAGAGTACAATGTACAAGCATTCACAAGATCTAGTTCTAACAGAAGAGTGTCTTCTTCTTTATCCCCCTAAATCATTAATTTAAAGGACAATTTATTAAAGGCATCTTATTCATTTTATCTAAGGCAATTCAATTTGTAATCTAATATGCTGTTAATTTCTATACAAATGTTTTGTATCAAGTAGAACATGTTGATAACTATTATTATTATTATTATTATTATTACTATTTATGAATCACCAAAACCCCCACTTGAATTCTATAGAAAATGATTCTCCACTAATTGACACCAGTACAGAAACACAGAGGTTATTCCTCTGCTTTTTTATCCAAGAGCTGTGTTCTCCAGATAAGGAACACTTCGCCTTTTATGTCTGAGAGTAATTCAGGGTTCGAGACCTTCTACATGAACCTAAGGTATCTCAGGTTATTAAATACTATATATCGTGTATCTAGAAAACATACCACTTTTAGAATGGTATTGATTTGAGCTCCTTGCACAAATCGAATGAAACATTTATTTTTGTATGTTTGCAAACTATATTTCTGACATAAAAAGAGACACTGGCTAATTAACAGAGACTTTTAGGCTCCTTATATATTGTGACTATTACATTCACTCAACAATTACTTCTTCTCACATCGCTTGAAGTCCCAAAGTGAACATTTGAGGGGTTTTGATTTTTTACATGGATGTTGCTTATTATTTTTTTTATAATATTTCTTATTCAATATTCTATACTATATTTTATTTTCATTGTTCCAAATTATGTTTTTTAACAAATCATATAAAAAGAAATGTATATTGTGATGTGTTCGTGATTTTGTGCAAGTAACATGCCTGGGAATATATTATCTGCTTGGGTCATGTGTTAAACCTGGACTGAACTACATTTGACTTTAATCTTAGTTTTTTTGGTTTTTTTATATTCTAAGAATCTGCTTTCCATTCTTCAAATCTCTTTAAATCCCAGAGTTAGTCATTCCTTCTCACAACCGCACGCATAGCTTGATCTTATACATCTCTTAGTATTTTTCACCTAGACCTTGATTTTGTTTGAGAGGTTCTTCTGTTGAGATGCAGGTCATGTTGGTCCCTTTGTCCATACATGTCGTTAGTAAAACACTAACCAAATCATTCAAAATTACAAATAAATTCCCCATATAACAATCCCAAGGTAATGTAACAGCTATGGCTATACTAGTATGAACACTTCGGAATATGGAGTGAGTTGAGTAGACTTGTAGGCTTCTAAATGAGTTTAAGATTAAGGTGGTCTTGACGTTACCCTTTTATTCATGTAAAGGACTGATTATATTAGAGTCATTTGGCCTTTTGTATGTGTTTCATGCTGAATTCTTCCATTAGGTATGTACTGAAAAAATGTAGCATCACAGAAACAACCTGAATGAAAATTGCTTTGGTATCTCTGGTAACAAAATTTTTTATTCAATATTTACAAAAGATACATTTTTGTGCTGGGCTGTCGATAGCTACAAATAGAATGATATGAATGTATTTCTCTAAGGCTACAAAGGGAATTTCGGACTTTGGTGTCAGAAGGAGGTTGGAGGCGCAGAGTACATTTAACTGGAAGCAATGGGTACAGTGCCCTCCAGAAAGAAACACGAACGGGACTCTGGTTCCCTCATATTATTGTATTATTTGAGTCTGAGGCTAACTTAGCGCACCAACATTTTTTCTTTTCTCTGTTTCCCATCTGGGTCAGTTTTGGGAAGGAGCTAGTGCATAGACAAAGCAGTGAATGGATGGAGACTTTTCAAAAGAACGTGCAAACTATGTTTAAGCACGTGTCGAAAAACACATTAAGCTGGCCAGTCTGTGTAGAAATAATTTTTGGTAAAGATGATACCTGTATTGGATACCTCATGTATAACTTTCACTATATAGGTCTCTTCTTCAGGCATTTCATCATACGTCGGTTATACAATAAAGATATAATCTTTACCAAATTTGCTCTCTCTCTTTCTATGGCTAACAACTCTATACCAGTCTCTGTAGATGAAGCTTCTAACTTATCTTACAATGTCTTTCTCCACTTTCTTCTACAAGAACATATGAAAATTAAAATTCATAAAAAAATGTGTGTCATTTGTTCTAAGCATGTACACTCCATCATCTGCTTTTGCTACTTCTTCTCTTCTTCTACCACCTTCTCCCACGCTATTGTGGTTGTTCTTCTTTTCGGCAATTTCTGTCACTCCTTTTTCTATGGAAATTATACCGCTAGCAGCCATTATGTTGGGATGACTGCCCCTTTAAAGTTTTCTTTTACACTTATAATCGAATAATATTTGCTTGCTTTGTTCGATGTTTAGCGA
The DNA here is from genome assembly GCF_027358695.1 of Spea bombifrons. Taxonomy (NCBI): domain Eukaryota; kingdom Metazoa; phylum Chordata; class Amphibia; order Anura; family Pelobatidae; genus Spea; species Spea bombifrons. The sequence continues at coordinate 13,711,108 of NC_071088.1, forward strand.
GCAACGTATTTTGTACTGGGCCTGTGCTTTGACATTGGTGGTGGGGGTACAGAGCAATTCGCCTATTAACTCACTTCAAAAGTGCAATAGCCTTTAGAAAGCAATTCATTTTAGCCTTTATTGATCTAGGTAGAATTAAACCTGCAACCAGAGAGATTTAGCCAACTGCTTATCTGTTAAGGAAATCTCAGTGGACTCAACAGACTGCACAAGACAGTAAGACCTTGAATGCAATTGAATTACAACATTGTTGTAAAACACGTGTCCATATTGTAGGTGTCAATTAAGAATGCAGGATTCAGCACGCCATTAAATGTGCATAAAAGCCACCCTTCTGTCTCCATACAAAACAGATAACCTAGCCTTTGATAATCTGTTGCTTTTCATATTCAACTGGAAAAAGGGTCACACTTTTGTTTTTCTAATAAAAAGAATACTCCGGCATTTGTTTCTTATTCTTCTAGTGTACATTCTGAAATCATTTGTTCTCGATGTTACTTCCATATCATTGATATATAACGCAGGATTGAGCACCCTGGAGGACACGGTGATATGAAAACTGACTGCGCTGTGTGCATCCCACCACTCACCTCTAGCATATGTAACTTAATTGGGTTGTCAATCTCCCCATGCGAACGGTGAGATAAAACTGTCAGATGTAACAAGGGAACTGCATAGGAAAATGGCAAACCTTTCTAAACCAAATGGTAGCAAACAGTGAAGAGAGTTATTTCATAAAATTCTCATTAAATATCTGCTGCTCAGATTTTATTTCTTAAATATGGGCAACATTTTAATTGTCGTCAGAGTCCAAACCCCCCCCCCAGACAACTAAGAAGTCAGTTTCTAGACTAAATTCCCCAGCCAGCCAGCGCCACAATCTGATATCAGATTAAGTTTTGGATTTGTCAGAGCTGGGCTTTTTTATGTATTTACAAATATATGTATTTTATATAAAGGAACTTATCGTTTTTAATAACAGTAAACCACAATGATGTGGATATGTAAAGCTGCTGTTCTACCTATTTTGGGGGTAGTAGAAGCATTATTAAACACTCATCTACAGACACCAGACAAGCCAGACGGCTTATTTTTCCCTCAGAAATCTCATGGTGCTGCCACAAACACAAGGGATTCTGGGTAGGCGCATGCAAATAAGGTCAACAACGATACCCTTTTGCCTCTATACCCACTTTATACATGGATCCCTTCAAAGTAATTGCCTGCTGTACAGGACAGCCTTTAGACAAAACTCGGTAAGAGGTGCAATAGCCGGATCACCACTCATGGACAGCTGTTTCGTCTTTAATGGGACTCGTCAGCATGAGGCTGTGATACCGGCTTAGTACTTGAGGCTTGGTGTAGCACGAGAAATACCAGTAACCAAGGTTATGGTGGGTAAAGGTGATGGAAAACCCTTCCACTTAATTAAGGGATATTTTGCTAACCAAGTTTTGTAGCATTAAACTCTTTTCAGATATATCTCTTTAATCATGTATTCATCATTTGTGCCACGAACACTTAGTTGTCGTGTGACCAGAGCCAGACTGATAATGACGGGGGGCCTAGCATTTTAAGGCCAGTGGCCACCTGATGAAATAAGTGCAGCCGACGGCAGGACATGTTGTTGCCACACAATACCTTTTATCGGCCAGCCGGCTTGCATGTGACACAAAAGCAGAAACTGATCGGTTGTTGTCATAGAAACCAGACAGCACAATTCTCATTTTATCTAGGTGGAACAGCACCTTTAAAGGGACAGTTTACTGGAGGTGAGTATACCGTGTGCATGGAGAGGTGTTTTACAGCATAGAAAATAGCTTGGGGTAGGAGCAAATGTATATGGGGTAATCTCCAGAATCCCCCCATACATAAGCAAGGGGTACACCACCATAAATTGAAATGGACCTTGCAGCTATCCTATGCATTAATGTGTATATGATGTATTCTGGCCTAGGGCTAGGGCAGCACCACTCTGCTCAATGGGCCCGTTACAGGCTATTTCCTCAACTGGGCCGTATACACTATAAAGGCTGTGCGCATTAACGACATAAAGCGCAGGAATATGATGTCATATCTTAAAGATATGGCAAGCCATTTAAGGCAAATGCATTCCTGCCTTTTTTTTCTTAATAAAGCTGCAATATATTAAAAAGCATATATTTTGCAAGTCATATTAAGCCTGATTTTAAGACAAGAAACAGATCACTCCTATTTATGTTTTTAAGATGGACCAGGATCCCCTATATGTTATAATTTATTAACGATGCCCAGTAGTTGGCATTATAGAGTAAATTATGAAATATCTTGAATCATTTGGAAAATAAATGTATTTTGCACATGAAGAAAGACAAATTATCTTCCTTTTGATTGGTTTTGTAGTTAATGAGTGTATCTGATTAATTTAAATGTTTTATGAGTGATTGATGTCTTCCTTTCCCACAGCTCAATCATCTGAAAATTGCCAATAGAGAAACAATTAGAATAACTCGGAAAATCTTTCTTAAAAGACAATTCTTTTCAAGACCGTAATTGAATGGCCTTTTGACATTGTACTAAAAAAGCTAAATTAAAAAATATGTACGCCCTCTTGTGTTTTTCATACACTGACTTTTATTCATTAAATTCAAGTTTAGAACAGTGAGCAAAAACAGCACATTTTTATAGTAATAGAGGATAGAGATTGATTCAGACTGAAATATTTAAATATTGCAACTTTGTTAATAGATTATTTCATTTTATTGTGTGTATATATATATATATATATATATATATAATTATTATTTTTTTTACTTGCTAAAACATTTTGCTTACAGCCCCTTAGAACCTAGAGCTTCTATAAAGAACAGTGTTCTGAAGCTCAAAGGCTGTTCGTTGGAGATACCTTTATCTCACATTTATTAGGGCCAAGCAGTACATGTGGCCACCACAATAACTAAGTGCACCACATAGGCAGTGTTGCTTTGCATTAAATGTATATATACATTTACAAACACACACATAAAAATATACAATATATACAATATATACAACATGCGGCAATCATCCTCCCTCACTGACACTACACTGCGAGTGGAAATTAACTGTATCAGTAAATATGGAGTACCAACAATTTATAGTAGTGGTACTGCGGTGGACAAACTTCATCATCATCATCATGCCTGGAAACTTCTTCAGGTAAGCTGCTCAGAGCAATCGCTCTTCTGACAGGGTGGCTTTGTGAAGGTTCAGGCCTAGCCATGCATGAGGGTGAGGCAAGCCATGTGGGGTGTGACTAGAATGCCTAGGAACTTGTGGACTTTGGCTACCAGAGCCTACCCTTTCGGCCAGGACTGCCTGCTGACAACAGTAGGTGGTCCCGCTGACATTGCGGGTGGTCCCGTCGCCGTTGGTGGGCGTTCTCACTGACGTAACGGGAAACACCTCCATTAAAAGTGGAAATGTGCGGGGAGAGGGGCGCTATCTGGAGAGTTTCCAGATATGAAGGCTAGTCAAGCTAGCCCCAGATAGCATCACACTGCATGGGAGTTGGAGTGGAATTGGGCAAGTAGTGGGTATATGTAAACACTAACGTCCAGACCTGTGGAAGCATTGCTTTACCCAAAGACTCCGGGGTAAACCTGAAGTGCACCCAGATATGATCATCACATTGATGTATGTAGGACAAAAAAAATGATTGCCTTAAGGGACACTAACAGATCAGGTTTATGCCACTCATTGCTTTATAAAGTGATTTACTCAGCTATTTTGTTTGAGCTGTCAGTGCTATAGCTAGGATATCCATAAAATCTGGCCCTCGAGAGCTTCTGTATGATAACGTTACCATTCCACAACAATGGCCTAAGGATGACGTGTCAAATGTTTTTATACATTGTTATTTAATATGTATTGCTTCTATTGTTTGCATTTATTATTTTTGGTCTACATAGGTATTAGAAGTTATTTTATTTTTAGAGGTGTCTGGCTGTAAATGGGAAAATGCAAAACTTAAACTTTACTTAAAACTTACTTTAAAGTAAAAAAAGAACTAAACACTGGGGATTTTTCCGATAGACGGAATTGGCATAGCACTGATTAATATGCCGGATATACTTCTATTTGCTCAATTTCATCTACCTCAAGGTTCATACTTTCCTTTATGATACTACGGTACACCAGATGCATGTAAATGAGATATCAATCAATGTTATTTCCATGAATAGATTTTTATCCACAGATCGAAAATAATATTTTTCTGAAAAACAAGAACAAAAGGGAATGAAAAATAAAAAATGGCTATAGGTTTATAGGTCACAGATATATAAAAACTGCTTTTCATACAAATGGTGGTGGTTGTGGTGGTCGGGTCACATATGTCAGGTAAATACATATATATTCATGTATTATACAAATACCAGTATATATTATATCATACAATATATATATATACAGTATATCATACAATATATATATATATATATATATATATATACAATATATATAAATACAGGCTTGTGCCTCATTAAAATTGTGCATAAACCCATGCCAAAAAAAAGCATCTAAATTCCAGCAGAACAAATTGATTTGTCTTTTCAGATTCAGTTGTGCTGAAAACGCAACATTTCACTTGTCTCGGTATTACTTTTCAAGTAATTATACATTTTCTGCAAAGTGAAAAGTCTTGTCATCCTTGAGTTGGAAAAAAAAGCAAGACTTCAGTTTCTGTTAAATTAGCATTTTATGTTTAGGTGCCTTTTAATTTTATTTTCTATTTAAGGAACCTAAACTGGTTAGGACCTTAATGCATGGCTGCCACAGCGGGGTACCGGTGTACCAAGTCTGGCTGAACAGGGGGTCTGCCTCGCTGCCCTCTAGCCCAAGAAAGAAGGATGAAACTCCCAACTGGGTTATGTAATGTGCATTGCGTGACCCCGTTACAGCAGAGAGAAGTGGAGCAGCAACTCACATGGAGTCGGTCCCCCCCTTTGCAGCTATATCAGCTTCTACTCTTCTGGAAAAGATTTCCACAAGATTTTTGATTGTTTCTATGGGTATTTTTTCTCATTCATCCAGTAGAGCATTTGTGAGGTCAGCCACCGATGTTAGACGAGAAGGCCTGGCTCTCAATCTCCATTTCAGTTCATCCCTGATTGATCCCTGATCCCTGGTTGAGGTCAGGGCTCCATGCGGCCGGTCAAGTTCTTCCACACCAAACTCATCCAACCATGTCTTTATGGAGCTTGCTTTGTGTGCTGGGGCACAGTCATGCTAAAATAGAAAAGGGCCTTCCCCAAACTGTTCCCACAAAGTTAGAAACATAGCATTGTCCAAAATTGTCCAAGAGGTTTTGGACAATGCTAAGCTTCCAACTTTGTTGGAACGGTGTGGGGAATAATAATAAATACAGTTGGCATTTTATAAAATGGCCCATTATTAAAACTGCATTTATTCTTCATGACTAAAATGTGTATACCTATGTTTTATTAAAAATGTAAACGTTATTTTCTTTCTTAACGAAAATCTTTGAGTTTCCTGCAAATACATTTTAATTCCAGGTGTTACTGTGAAGCACTTTATGGTGGAAAATTCTTGTAATGACACGCATAAAACAAAACAAAAGTCAAGCAAAAGTTAATTGAATCAAAGCAATTGTGAAAATCTTTTCCTGCATAATTTTGGATAGCTTTATATCTCGTATATGTTTTAATAAGTATCGCACATAAAATGTGATGTTAAATGACTCACATCTTCCTTAGAAACACAAGCAGAATCATGTCTTAAGATTAGCTAAACCCTTTTAACTTATACAACATAACTTCATTTTTTATTATATACGCGTAATTACACATCATTTGGTTTCTTCTATATTAATGATTCTGTTATCCCTCTTTGTTAGCTCATCTTGTACAAGTCAATCAAAATCAAGCATCTCAGACTGGTGGAATTTGTGAAATGAAAGTTAAAATGAGCGACTCTATTGCGACATCCATAAAATTCAGAACATTGTATTTATCTGCAATACCTGAATTACTTGTGCAATTTGAAATAGAATTTCCATGGTTAACTTAATAAACTTGTGAATTCTAATAAAATAAGTTACATGTGATGGCCCCTTTGCGTGTACCCCATTTATTGTGCTTTATACATTATGTTCTTTGATCACAGGGTGCCTGTGCCTTATTATTATGAGCACTATGAGATTAGAAAGGCTTTGAATGGTTATGGGGCTGCCTCCAGTATGAATAATCTTTTGCCAGAGGGTTTGTGAGCTTCCTTTCAGTTCAAGTCATTTGATGTGAGCGTCCCTTGGCAGAGCTGTTATCCTTGGTTTCGCAGTTTAAATGATGATTCTCTCCAAGTTTGAGACTTTAATGTAAAAAATCCATTTTCATACTGATTTGTCCTTTAAATTTGTTTTCTAATAGAAACTTTCTGGGTGTCCGTGTTAACTTGTAACGGGTTCCTGTAGGAGGCAACAGGAGAAATGTCTAACCTGGCCTATGAGTCGCATTATGGGTAGAGGTCTCCATCAGGGAGCACCTAGAAGGAAATATGGATGAGCCCTTCAGTGAACATGCTTCAGAAATGCTAATTAAGAATGGCTTTGTAAAGCATTTGTCACATGGCTTGTCTTTTGTAAGGAAGCGAAATCCCGTGGACCTCATTTTACTACAGATAAACAAACATACCTAGGTCAAACCACATGTTTAATTAAATGCAGTTTAGATAGATCAGAAATCATAAATTTCAGATTACATGGGCCAAATAAGAACTGTGTGATTCAAATATCTGAGTAATAATCCACCGCTGAGCTTTATTAACTTTGATGCTTCTGACACCAGAAGAGATTCCTCTATTCTACCATATTTTTTTGACAGAACCAGCTGAGTGTAGCAAAGATAAGCCAGCTAAAGCTTGAGTGCGGCCAGAGGCAGCTGGAATAACTTACTTTAAGCCATTTGATGTGAAAACTGACCCAGGCAATAATGTTGTGTGTTGATGGTAATCATAGGGCAACACACCAGCCTTACTGTCTATCACTAAACCAGATCAGGGACTAAAAAAGGTCACACTGTGGAATATGGTAAAATTCTAATTTATATTTTCTGATCACTGTATAATGGGTAAACATGGCATAACAAGTAGTGCATCATACTTTGGGCTTAACAAGAGATGAGGAGGGTCCTGCTCAAGTTTAAATCTATAACAAGCTGTCTGTTAAGCTGGTATATGCCTATGAGGAAAGGGTTATACCCCAGACCAGGAATCTGACATCCTAACAATATAGAAGACCAACAAGTCAGTATCCCAAGAGTTTGAAGAAGATTAAGCCCATGGGCTTTTTGAAGGGCAAACTATGTCTACTGATCAAGCAATTCAGAAATGATGAACTTCTATGGACTTCAACCTCAACATTAAAACATCTGATTTTAAAATATGTTACAAGTTGTTATGATACCTTCATTGTACACCACCTTGTAATGTGTTGGTTCCCTGTAGGCATGGTATCAAAGAATACTGTATAGAAAGCAGTCATAAAGTGCAGATAAAAGCTTACAGAGGAAAGGATCTATTGGTATCTGTTGGTGCTCTGTAAATAAAACGTAGTGTGATAAAACACATACTTTAAAGGAACTCTCTGCCCCTCTGACCCCACATTTCAGTCCATCCCTACCGGACAAACATGCAAGGGAGCTGGTAAAGTATTTGGACAATAGTGAATTAGTTTAGTCAACCCACTCTTTTTCTCTAGAGACAGATTCAAAGAAAGGCACTTATAGTAACCACGTACTAGAAGACCATTTCTGCAAATATACTTTTGTTATGAAAGCATAAAACCCCAGCACCGCTTTACTGACGCTGTAAATTATGCTGTGTTGCAACAAAAGGGCTTGAAATTAGAAAGAAGGCAACGGGAAAAGAAACAGGTTGAGCTATTACTTTAGCTGTTCACCGTCAATTTACATTATACCGGACTGGCTTGGTACATATCCTCCGGCTAACAGTTGATCAGTGTTTAGATAACATGAAATAATTGCAGATAATTTATTATTATGATTATCATCTTTTATTTATATTGCACCAACAATTTCTGCAGCACTTCTTTCGGTACATGCATCCAAAGGGTCTGACAAAACGAAAGCTGACAGACTAGGAGAGACTGATACATTAGGTAAAGAGGCCTCTGCTCACATGCTTACAATCTAGACATGAGTTTGAGAGGTATAGGGCAGCACGAGTGGAGTAAGCCTGCAAAGCAAGAGGTGACGAGGGAGGAGAGTCTTAGTCAATGGGAAGAATGTAGAGATGGAGCAGATGAGTATTTTGTTATGAGGGCAGAAATGTACTGCAGCAGTACCATGCAGGGCTTTTTATGTGTAATGTGAGGATTTTAAAATGTCATTCTTGTTGAAATAGAGAACCAGTGGTGTTCTTCAATAAGTGGAAAAACAGAAGAAGAAAGACAACGATAGGATAAGATAAAATCTATTGAATGATATGACTTCATTGGGTAACTAAAACACAAAGATAGAAGTATTTTAAATATATGTCAAATATCCATATATTGGGCATTGCAACTCAAAAGCAGATGTGTGACAATCCTATACATTCCTGGCCTCCTATATCAGCCAAGACAAGGTTGTGCATAAAATCTTACTCCAGGACTTTGAATGTTTCCTTGTTTTTAAAATGTTTCAGCAATTGTGTATTTGAATTTTATTCCATAGGGCCACACTCACAAACACACACTGTTTAAGAAGCTGTTCTGTGCTTTTAGTCTGTGTAAGTACATGTTTTTCCATCTTCTTTTGCTGTTATATCTAAGCATTAACCAGCTTTCTGGACTAGGTCCAAAATGACCTCTGGCAAGACCTTCAGTGGTCCCAGGGATTCATTTCCATACAGCCACTGCCTCAACGAGTTCATCAAAGAAGTACATCACCTTCCTCTTTGTACATAGAGCAATGCCGTAATGCTAATCAAAGTAAATCCAAGTTTAAAATTCCACTTGGTTTGCAGATAATTAAAGTAATATGCGACAGAAGACTACTGTCCCAAACCAACATATTATTCCAGAAACAAGAATGATCCTCATGTAACAGCAATAACTGCAATAAAGGCAACTTCTACTCAACATATCTGAGCAACCAACTCTAACCAGCAATGCTTCTAGCCTACCACCAATGCTAGAAAATGTTCACCTTGGAGTACTCACTAACCTGACCTGACCTTCTCTCCAAGTTCCCTAGCTACCACAGACCTTCACCGCCACGCCAACCTAAGGACAGCTGATGGCTGATTAAGCACATAAAGCAGTTACACCCAACAAAGAACTTCAAACCATTTGGCTCATCAGCCCACACTGGCTTGGTCTCTCCCAATTTCTGCAGTTGCGGATACCATAGTCCTCTTAGACGCTGGCAAGGTGACCACAAACAGCAGCTGTTATAATCCATATTATCAATTGATGGAGAAATTGAGAAATAAACCACTGCCAGCTGACGACCAAGTTAGTATGTCAGGCAGTTACCCCCATCATATTCACCAAGAGCTTCAAACCATTTGTACTGGCAAAAACTGGCCGTTGTTGCTATACCAATATTAGACTTCTTAGCAATCCGTTCCAGGTGGGAGGGTGGGTTGTTCCAGATCTTTTCCTTACTTCACTGAAAAAGAAGTAAGGAAATGCCACCTATGTAAATATACCTGCTTGATACAAAATTGTAAACATGACCAATGAATGAGAAGGATACAAACAAGGGCATAACTAGAAACCACGGGTCCCTGATGCGAAAAATGGCCCTGGGACCCCCAACTTCCACAGCTGGTTTGTGCCATCATTGCCCCCACACAGCTGGTCTGTGCCTTCTTTGGCTCCATCGCGGCAACGATCCTTGTAGTTACGCCAGTGGATACAAAGCATTCCTGTATAGGTCAGCGGTCATATCCCCCTTCCCTATTGGTCCAGGGGGCCCATTATATAGAACTCACTCAAACCTAAAAGTGGAATCTGGGGTGGTTGTAGTATACTCAGGAAATGTAGGCCTTAAAAGCTTGACGCATCTCATATACATTGTACTATTCATTATGATCTCCTAACTTTGCATGTATTATGACCCTAGATATGCAACTTGAAATATGTGCAAAATAACGTAAGGGATGGTTATGTTAATGAAAGCAAAATGCATGTAATCCAATCTAAATAATGCAATATGGTTTCTATCATTTTAGTGAAGCCAGTATGTTTAATCCATTGCATTTTATGTGTATATGTATGCATTCATGATATATTACAGGATAATAGTATGCCTTCATAAAATGTATTAGTATAACAATTCAAAATATTGTGTAGGTAATCTGTAATGGCTTTTTGGCACTTTAATGTCTTGAAATGGTTTCCATTAAAATTGTAGGATAATGGGGAAATCAGCCCCTTATAATCCATTTACATGTTAATAGGGACAGTAAGGAGCATAAATTACTCCCAGCCGTCACATATTCTTACCACACACGGGGTCCTCGAGCACAGCGAGCTACTGATACCGTTCAGATCAGTATTGTTAAAACAATGTATATTTAGTCTTTTAAATCAGCTGTTTCCTTTAACCTTGGGGTTAATAATTAATTAACTCAAATAGGATAAATGAATAATAAAGTAAACTGGTGCTGGAAATACAAATTAATATTTGATTATATAAAAACATGCTTCAAAGTTTTTGGTCTCATAATTAAATTACTAATAAATAAATTAAATGTGATGATTATTGTTTATTTTTTTCCCTGTTTCCTTGGTGAAAAAAAAGAATATCTTATTGCCTAATCTTCTTCCTCTGATTTCTTACTTATTTTCACCCCTTTCTTCACATGAGAATATTGTCACTGTTAAGAATACACTAACACACAGCTATAGATTCAGTATTAAAATGATTATTTACCATTCCTTTTCAGGGGGTCTGTATGAAAGGTAGTGGGATGGGCAGGGGCAACTAAAGAGATACTATTCCCCATCGTACCCAAAAGTTCCCCCGGAGTCATACTTTTTGGTTATTTTGGTATAGTAGATGGGTCTATTTTACAGCTATTCCATTTATTTATATAATGCTAACAGTGGCACTGTTACAATTGGGAACATCAAAAATATTTAACAAAGACAATTACAGATTGACAGTAACTTTAACATACATTAAGACATATTGGAACAGAAAATTACAATCTATTGGAGGGTTATCATGTATTATTTGTAGCAATGGAAGCCTGGAATATAAATTCTCAGTTGGCTGTATTTTAGAACATAATTTACAAATTATCCCAAAATTTCAAAATTCAATGCACAACTGCTACTGTTATTATCTTAATCAACATTTTTTGTTAATTATTAACATATTAATGTTTTGGTCTTTTTTATGTTCTATATATTCAATGTAACAAAATAAAGAAAGATTTTTTAAAAAAAATTAAATAAAGAATAAAAAAAATGAATAAAGAATAAAAAAATTTGGACACAGGCTAAAACAGATGAGTGTGCAGTATTCATATTAAATGTGCAACAGTGCATAGATTTTAAATAATGACAGAAGCCTTTAAAAAATATAAATTTGCTTTAATTATTTTGTACATATAAATCCCTTAATGCCAGAGGCTAAGGTTGAGTAGATGAACCCATTAAAGGGGGCATGTATTTTATGGTTCAGCAGTGACCTCTACTGGACAATAAAAATATCAACTAACAAGTGGTGGTCACATGTGACCTTTTACCTTAAAAAGTCATTATTATTGTTGCCATTTATTTTTAGAGTTGGAAGAGTTCATTTGGTGATCTACCTAGGGTATGATGATCTAAAAGTGACAAAGACAAGCTAAGACAAATGGTTAACTCACAATCGGGAGGGTAACGACGGAAATAAGTTGCCATCTCAAAATATTTATTTAATAGCGTAACATTTTTCCTTCCACCATTTTTTTGCTGGGAATGCTTAATTGGCATGTGACACAAAAGCAGGCACTGATAGGTTGTTGCCATAGAAACAGTTTGTGTTTGTTTATGTGACTAAATAAAATGATACATTGGCCAAGATGTATTTACTTAACATGGTAAAGAATTTAATGTTTATTAAAACATATATATATATCATTTAATGACAATATTACATATGACTGCATTTTGAACTTGCATTGTTATGTTATTAAAAAGGGTATAATAAAAATACATAGTTTGGGAATGATAACTGTTAGAATATAGAGGGGGTGTCTAAATTCTTCCCTTATATGAAAAAAATGCATAAAAAACAATGGAATTTACTTCTTGTAGTAATAATATAGCCAAAAATACAGTAAAATGCACTGGAGTCCATGTGAAATCGGCTCAATTGTGCATAAAAAATTAGGAATTTTACTAAATGCATAAATTCCCTGCTTTTCATGTGATTCTAAGAAAAGAAATGTATTTGAATCTGATTTGGAAAATATAGTTAAATGAGCAAGTTGTTTTATTCCAAACCCTCGCAGCTTAGCGATTCTAAACATTCCTTTGGGAAAATGATGTTTCAGCCGAAAGTCACTTTTTAGAGCTTTACTGGAAGGAAAAAAAAATGTGATAGAATTTAATTGTGTACTTAAAAATGTATCAAGGAAAAATGTGAAAACCATTTCCAGACTATAAAAGTCATTGAAATAAGACAAGAAAATTACTAAATGTATGTGCCAGATAGTCGTTTTGCTACTTTGTGCTTTGGAAATTGTAAGTAACTGCATTTGTGTAAAAGCAATACTCATTTCATGATCTGGATGTTAATTTGGAGGAGCGAGTTCACTTGCTTTTGCAGTTTTTAATACTGAGGGTTTGGAAATCTCACGTTCAAAACCACGAGTATAAAGGGGGAGATTATCTAGAAAGCCTGCAGTTGACTTGACCATAATTATATGGTTAGCCTAAAACCTACTGCCCTGGATATTCACCAAGATAGTCTTTGGGGGCATTAGATGGGTCCTTTAGCACCTGAGATTCTGCCGAAGTCAAAGGACAGCATGCTACAGTACTTGATAAATTCTGGGGAAAACTCACAATCCTCTGCGGTGACTTCTCCTGGACTTGGTCATGGTCAAATGGAGCTGAATTCTTGAGAAAAAAATTACAATAAGGAACTTGCCTTTAACACAAGTATGGGTCAAGCGCATGCAGCACCCCTTGAGATTTGAGGTTAAGTGAATAAATCCCTATCTTTTCTTATACCAGACTTTAAGTATTTATTTATGTAGAATATCGTAAATCATGACTACACTTTATTACATAAAAAATAGCGTTAGATGGCAGATAAGAACCATTTGGCCCGTCTAGTCTGCCTGTTTTTCATGATGTAAATACTCAACCCTTAAACGTCCCTTGGTCTCGTCTTAGGTTCAGGATAGCTTTGTGCCTTTCCCATGCATGTTTAAATTCCCTTTACCAGTTCTGCTTAAAGGCTGCTCCACCCATCTACCACTCTCTCAGTAAAGTAAACCTTCCTTACATCTCAGCCCAGACCCTCTAGTTTTAGCTTGTGACCTCTTGTTCTAACATTTATCCTCCTTTGAAATAAACTCCCCTCCTGTACTTTGCTAAATCCCTTTATGTATTTAAAAGCTTCTACTAAATCTCCTCTCTTATCTCCTCCAAGCGATACATATTGTATAACCGTATTACAGTAAGTACATTTATTAGGATAATTATTTAGCAAAAAAAGATCCATATCTCTCCCACATAAAATAATTATTAAATACATTTCTATATAATTGTGTTGAATAGGGTTTTCCACATCCGTATGTGTATTTGGTACGTGAAAATCCTTTCAAAAAGGCGGTTTTAGCAGCAAATCATGCCGCATGCCAAAAACAGGCCTTTCAAAAGGTTATCAAAACATAAGAGTTTGCATTTTTGAGATATGGCTACAGTAGCACCAGTCAAACCCAAGGCCTAGTCAAGTTACACGTAAAAATGTAGAGATTCTAGAACATACACCATTTCCTGACGGTGTCTACCACACACTTGCGTAGGAACTATCCAATACCCTAATTACTGTACATATCCATCCGTTATCTCCTCCATAGAATGCAACAATTCCGCCTTTCTTTCTGCTTCATGCTTTAAAATGAGATATTCCTGTGAACGGCACGTTTCCATCTCAATAACAGGAAATTCCCACAGAAAGATAAGTGGAAATTCATTTAGATTTATTGAGAGCTTAACAGCCAAGAAGAAAGCCAGAGGTTAACAAAAAAACAAAAAAACCAAAACACCCCATAATTATCTGGAAGTGGTTCATGGTAAATTGTAAAAGAAAACACCAAAACACAATTCAAGTTCTTGAGAACAGTTTTAATAAATAACGTGACAAAAAAATTATGTTTTGGATTATCTGATGTTCAGTATGTAAAATTATAGCTAAAAATAAGATGTTTTCTTAAATGGACATAGAAAAAAAAAAAACATTAATCACACAAATTGTTCCCTTACATATTTTGCTCTTTTAAGGATTTTTTGTTATTTTCTTTTCGTGTTGTTTTGTTTTAAATAAAGAATTCTTTAACAAAATATTCAAGAAAGCGGTTTATTTCCGGCGTGGTGGGACCTGATGGCTTCCCGTGAAAAACAAAACAAAAAAAAAGCAATATTATGTATTAGCACCAATGACAAATCAACGTACATACTACAATTCAGGTACACGATTCATGAACAGAAAACACGGCATGATTACAGGCACCAGCGTGCCAAACCATACAATCTGAAAATATCCAAATCGCTCTTAGTTTTTATTTTTTTTTTAATTTTCAATTTCTTTTTCTTTAATCCAGTTTATGATTGATTCCATGATACCGTACTTAACCCTTTTGGTGCCGGTCAAGTGCACCCTAAATATTATGTTTTCACACTGATATATACCATAGGGCTGGTGGCGCAGTCAGTGAATGGCTACTGGTTTTACTTTAGAGTAATTACAAAACTGCGGGGAATAAAACCAGCAGATTTTTGTTCCACTACGGATTCTGATTATTATGAAATGCTACATTCACCGTGCAAATGGTTCGTTGTGATTGTTGTACGAATATTGCCTATTAACCCTTTTATTCAAGGCATCCGTTGGGCAGCTAGCATCGCTGCTTTCAATGGTACAATCATTCTCTGCCCCCTAATCCTTTCCTTATATATTACTATTTTTACAATATAGAGATCATTGGCACAAACACTGCGACCGCTCCGCATCCACAAATAAAAACATGAAAACCTAGACGCGATGAGAACTGAATGAAAACTAGACCGGTTCTGTTCCAGACGGAAAAATAAGCAGGAACATTTCATTGGTTTTTATGTCAGTTACTCAGAACCTGGCATTTTTAAATGGTGCCTGGGCAAAGCTGGGTGAGACGCCATCCTGCCACCTTCGATCTAATTGAATACTCACGTAAACTAGGTTCTTGGCTAAACCGCCCTACAATTATCGACAATGAGGTCTATTCACTAAAGAGACAGTTGACATGGGAGTTTGCAGGAGAGTTGGGTTTCACCTCCATGATTTTACTTTACATTATAAAGATCTAAGCCCAGTGAGCTTCTGCTGGAGGAAGAGCTTGGCTGGTCCTGTATAATGTATAGTAAATAATTACTAAATAGTTAATTTCACCAAAGTCTCCTCACTCTTACAGTATGCATTATACAGGGCGGGCTCAGCTCTTCTTGATTGAGAAACCTGCCCATGTTGGCCCTTGGTAATGAATAGGGAAGTCAGGGTTGAAACACAACTCTCCCTTTAGTGAATAAACCTCAATAATACCCAAAAGTGTAACAAGTGTCAGGTTTTAGGCAGGATACTGGAATATAAGGAATATTTATTTGACTTTTCCGGACAGGATTTTCTCTGACTTTCTAGAAGAACGGAATTCAGCTTGTACGGTCTCGGCGAGTTCACCTAATAAAGACTAAGACAAATGTGTTTTATAACAGTTACTGCAAAGGCAGAACAACTTTGTAGCTGGCATTTATTTTTTTTTGCAATATAAAACAGGAAAAAGAGATCAGAACGGTAATTGTACCCGGGAGTGTAACGTTACACCTAATCAGGCATTGTGACTATGCTGGGAAAGAAGAGAAAAGCTGTCATTGAAGAAAAACTAATAAAACAGGTCTTTCACCCGCAGCCAGGGAATTAAAGTGCCGCAACATTTGCCATTGTGCCTTTACCGAGAGATGTAATATTATTGCTTTTCCAATAACCGGGTCAGGGGTGGAAAAGTTCAACTGATGTCGGCCCAACTGCCCCATGGTATAAATGATATAAGTTTCCTAAGGTGTGCAATAAGCATTTATATCATCACTGGCGGGCCAAGGTGGCAAACCGTGTCTTTTAAAAGGGATCACAGCTAACATATATATGGAGATTTCTCCTATATGAAGGAATATTCTGAAATTTCATTAAAAACTAAAAAAAAGAAAGAAAACCAGACTTTTTTAATGCAAATATGACAATGTAATACCTTGAACAATAAAATCAGTACTTTCTTTTAGATTTTTGGAAATCTTCTCCTATAATAGAGCTTAATATTTGTAATAGCGTTAAGTTCATAGGTTAGGGAAGACATTTCGCCTTCTACTTGTTCTTGATAAACATTTAACACTTAAGAGTAAAATTAAAATCTAAAAAACTATCCAGACATGTTTTCATTTTTTTCCGTAACGTACATATGTGTTATAAATAGGCAAATATTCATTCATATAGATGAATTTCTATTTTAGCTTTTGTCCTCCTTTGGGCCAGTTCTGATATAAAACATTTGACACAACTTATCCTTTCAAACATCGAACAAACACGCTTAGCCATCTGTTATCTTTTGCAACAACAACAGCAACAACAAAAAAAAAACAGCATTAACAAAAGGCATACACAAAAAAAATAATGTATTTTAACATTTATCAATAAGACAGAAAATGGTTAATAGTTACAATGTTTAAAAATAAAGTTTAGTGATTGTGCTTTTAAAACCAACAAAACAGTGCATTACAAATAACAAGAATAAACCAAAATTTCCTGAAGTGGTATGTCTGTTCAGTCTGGATTAACTCAGCAAACGGGGAGCCATCCAAATTTCAACCCCCCCAAAAAGTTACCCTCGTTTGATGTGTATTACAAATGTTAGAATTCTCTTTTTTGTTTCTTTTTTTTTCCTACAAATGTTGCTGAATGGAAAAATAAATGATTTCTGAAAGATTTCCCCCAAAACCACCAGGTATTTTTTACTGGCTTGACTTCCATAAAATCACGATGTAATGGATATGGGAGAGACGAGTACCACAGGAACGTATGAAAAAAAGTACATATTTACAATGACCTCCTTACTGCTTTTTGATTATGGGTTGAAGGGCAATACTGACGTAACAGTTATCGTTAGGTTTACAATGGGGGAAAAAAAGAAAATTCTGCTAAATGCAACCTAACGCAAAGTCATGAAAATGTCATAAGTTTGTGCATGAATTCTCGTAGATGGCGGCGTTAAAAGTTACAGAAAGATGGCCATCGGTGCTTTGGTGGTCGGGAGGCAGTGCACTGCACCAGCTCCTGCTAGGACTCGATAGGGAAAAAGACAAGATTGGCTTCGTAGGCAGCAAGCTTAGGGTTCCAGTCTTGGCACCTTCTGCCGTCTAATTGCGGAAGCAGCGTCAGCACCGGCTCTTCAGCGAGCTGATGAGCTGTCTTTGCGGTTGGAGAGCGTAGAAGGTGCCGTTTTAAGTGCTGCTTTGGGTAATTGTCGAGGTCGGACTTACACAAAGGGGACGAGGCGTAAACGAATGAAGCAAAAGTGTGTCCAGCTGATTTCATGAGTATAAAATGAAAATGAAAGAGTATACAATTGATTGCACTGAACAGCATCTCTGGCATAACGTCATTCATCTTGAGGCATCTTGAGGGATTTAAATCTGAAAAGATCTCACTCCTTTTTCTTTGCCTTCAACTCTCTGTTTCCTGTAAAGAAGGGAAACAAATATATTTATAAATCATCCTATATGTGGGGTGGGAATGAATGGGAAACCGGTCTTTGTTTGTGTTTAAAGAGCACCTTCATGCTTTTATGGGACAGAAAAAAAAAACCTGTCCTAAAAAATGCTAAAGCAATTGAAAATCAGAGAATAAAAATATCTATGCTCTTTAGCCTTATTTTGTATAATTTACAGAAGTTATTCAAAATAAAGAGTGTAGACATCTCTGCTTACACTTTCCTTTGAAGTTTATACCACATTTGGGGACATCTAACAGGGATTAGGACCACCTGATTGCTTTCAATGGGACCCAACGGACAGCGGCCAAAGGCCCAAAGGTATGCTTATAGCAAGACAATAAGCCCTTTGCTCTGCATTAAAGGTGGTCCTGCCAGGCGCATCTAATTATGCGTTAAATGAGCTTTGTGCATTCTCTATTATGTCAGTGCCCTGTGTGACCTTGGCATTAAGTGCAACGTGGCAACCCAAAATGTTGATATGCGTTATGCCATGCATTATATATGTATCTCTCTGCGTCATTTGATAGGGATCGTTGTGATGGATCGGGAAATTTTCTTGGAACAAAATTAAAACTTGATTGCCTTCTGTGGCAGTAATGAAGAAAGGATATTTGAAATATAGAGAAAGATGAAACCTAGTTAATAAACGAAGGGACGCTTATTATCTACTTGATTTGTGTCCAAGTAAACATATTCTTCTCTTTTGCAGTGAAATCAAACACCCCACCACCCACTTATATTCTTCTCCACACTCTTACGTAGTCCGCTTCCTACGTTCACAAGTAGCAGACCCCGTTCTCCTCCTGTCTTAATGTACGTCAATCTTCTTGTCAAATTGAGTCTTTTTTAACGTTATTATTCATTTTCACGTGTGCCTTGTTGTAATAGTCTACTGGCATTGCATATAATGTAATCTGATGTAACGTAACTATGACCAAGACACAAAATATTTGAGAAACTTGGTGCGCTGCTGCTGTGTCATTCACTGCGTCTTGAAATAAGCTAAAGAAAGACTGGATTTTATCTGCTTTGTCTACAAGTTACTCCGCTTAACGATTTGGGTCTAATTGGAGTAAAGCAGACCCCTATGACTATTAGGACCATTCAGCATACCCTCAAAAAGTATTTGTGCAGGAATGTTGTCCCTAGAGGTTTGTTAGCACTTTCTACTGATAACTCGTATGAGCAACGTTCACTTAACACCATGCATTACCTCTATTTCATCTTCATCTACGCCTCGCTCATATGTTCCTAAGAGTTGCATCTCGGCAGCGTTCCTGCGTCCGGTTGTTTGATCTGTCCTTCTCCTGCCACCAGAACCTCTTGAGGACATTGAGCTGGAGGAGCTAGGATCTCGAGGGTTATTCGATGTGGGGAATGTGGGTTTGCAATAAGGTAAAATGTCCTCTGCTACAAAAAAATAAATAAAAACCTCTGCTTTACGAAATGATAAGGAGTAAACGTGTTTTAGCTATCGTTTTAAAATGTCATGCTATCGTATTCAGCGTTATACAAATGAAATCCGATGTGCTTACGGATATAACCATATCCCCATTGTGAAATAGGTGGAGATAATAAGGTAATACACAGATAACAGTGCAACATTTAATATAATGGGAGTTAAACAATGCACTTACGTTATAATGGAAAAAAATAAAATTTAAATTGCGTTACTGTATGAAAAATAAACGGTTTACACTCCTGTGTAGCTGATCATTTAAATAACATTTTATACTAGTGGGAATTTCTATGCTAGTAAATTATACTTTTCATTTCGAAACAAACGTATGCATCATGTTTTTGATGGCTGTAGAACTTTATATATATATATATATTTACATATATTTATATATATATATTCATAGATACATACATATGTATAAGAATATATACTATATATATATATATATATATATTATATATTTATATATATATCCTAAAATAATAATTTACTAATATTTATTATTTAATATTATATGTTATATATTTATTTATTAGTAATTTGTTACACAAAGAGAGTTTTAGAATGATTGTAATATTTACTATTTATTGTTGGTGCTGAGGTCTGGTTTTCACCAATTATTTACAGGGCCGGACTGGGACTGAAAAGCAGCCCTGGAAAAATTTGGAGACCAGCCCCATATAGTTTATCTCACGGTGAAGCTCTTATACCCACACGCACCCCTTATACACACCCGAGTCACACTATGTGCCATTCTTTTTATCTCATTATTTGTATTAAAATGCCAGAAAGCATAAGTGTTAAAAGGCCCTAATAAATGAAATACATTACACATAATGGGATCAAAACATTTACTACTGCGAACATTTTTAGATGAAAGAGTTCCATTTTATTCAGTGGAACAAAACACTGATCACATTATTCTTCACGATATTCTGGTAAGAAACTTTTATTTCTTTATTAATTCATGTAGACTATTTTTTTCCATATTTAATAAAAGCTATGATTGAGACATGTTTGGTTTTTATTTCCTTTCATTTGACAACCTACCCCCGAGTTATGCATCTCTGCCCCCAGGCTTGCCACTCTGGCTTGCCACTTAAAAGGCATATTATAGGGCAGAGTGGCATATAGGAGGGTATAAAGCATATCAGGGAGGCAGAGTGGCATATAGGGGGCATAAGGCTTTTCTGGAGGCAGAGTGCCCCATGATATGCCTTTTAACCCCCTTCATGCCACTCTGCCTCCAGAAATGCCTTATACCCCCTATATGCCACTCTGTCCCATTATATGCCTTCTAACCCCCTATATGCCACTCTGCCATATAGGGGGTTAAAAGGCATATCATGGGACAGAGTGGCATATAGTGGGTATAAGGCATTCATGGAGGCAGAGTGGCATGAAGGGGGTTAAAAGGCATATCATGGGGCACTCTGCCTCCAGAAAAGCCTTATGCCCCCTATATGCCACTCTGCCTCCCTGATATGCTTTATACCCTCCTATATGCCACTCTGCCCTATAATATGCCTTTTAATCCCCTATATGCCACTCTGCCTCCAGAAATGCCTTTTACTCCCTATGTCACTCTGCCTCCAGAAATGCCTTATACCCCCCATATGCCACTCTGCCTCCCTGATATGCCTCAACCCTCCTATATGCCCCTCTGCCCCGTGATATGCCTTTTAACCCCCTTTTTGCCACTCCACCTCCAGATATGCCTTTTGACCCCCTATATGTCACTCTGCATCCAGAAATGCCTTATACCCTATATGCCACTCTGTCCCATGATATGCCTTCTAACCTCCTATATGCCACTCTGCCATATAGGGGGTTAAAAGGCATATCATGGGACAGAGTGGCATATAGGGGGGTATAAGGCATTTCTGGAGGCAGAGTGGCATAAAGGGGGTTAAAAGGCATATC
This sequence comes from Spea bombifrons, assembly GCF_027358695.1. Lineage (NCBI taxonomy): Eukaryota > Metazoa > Chordata > Amphibia > Anura > Pelobatidae > Spea > Spea bombifrons. The sequence continues at coordinate 13,732,496 of NC_071088.1, forward strand.
ATGGGGCACTCTGCCTACAGAAAAGCCTTATGCCCCCTATATGCCACTCTGCCTCCCCAATATGCTTTATACCCTCCTATATGCCCCTCTGCCCCATGACATCCCTTTTAACTCCCTTTATGCCACTCTGCCTCCAGATATGCCGTTGACCCCCTATATGTCACTCTGCATCCAGAAATGCCTTATACCCCTATATGCCACTCAGGCATATAGGGGGTTAAAAGGCATATCATGGGACAGAGTGGCATATAGGGGGGTATAAGGCATTTCTGGAGGCAGAGTGGCATAAAGGGGGTGAAAAGGCATATCATGGGGCACTCTGCCTCCAGAAAAGCCTTATACCCCCCTATATGCCACTCTGCCTCCCTGATATGCCTCAACCCTCCTATATGCCACTCTGTCCCATGATATGCCTTCTAACCCCCTATATGCCACTCTGCCATATAGGAGGTTAAAAGGCATATCATGGGACATTTTTGTTTACTTTATATGGCAAGCCGATCCAGCTTGCCATATTAAATAAAAAATAATATATGCCACTCTGTCCCATGATATGCCTTCTAACCCCCTATATGCCACTCTGCCATATAGGGGGTTAAAACGCATATCATGGGACAGAGTGGCATATGGGGGGTATAAGGCATTTCTGGAGGCAGAGTGGCATGAAGGGGGTTAAAAGGCATATCATGGGGCACTCTGCCTCCAGAAAAGCCTTATGCCCCCTATATGCCACTCTGCCTGCCCGATATGCTTTATACCCTCCTATATGCTCCTCTGCCCCATGATATACCTTTTAACCCCCTTTATGCCACTCTGCCTCCAGATATGCCTTTTGACCCCCTATATGTCACTCTGACATATAGGGGGTTAAAAGGCATATCATGGGACAGAGTGGCATATAGGGGGGTATAAGGCATTTCTGGAGGCAGAGTGGCATATAGGGGGACACACTTACATACACACACATGCCGATTTTTTTGTTTTTAACAAATACAAAAAACATACAGTACAAAAAATACATTATTTTACTCACCTTCTACTTCTCTTGACTTCCTGGTAGCTGCACACTGTTCTCCTCTATGCTGGCAGGATGCCACTGACCTGACATCCGGTGCTGCAGCAGTGCGAGGGGGCGGAGCTTCCACCTCACGCGGCTCCCATCACTATGCAGCCATCAGACTGCTGGGAATGTAATCTAAACGGCCGGTGCGTGCTGATGCCGCCGGCCGGAGCTACTTTAACACTTTTTTTTTATTTATATGGTAAGCTGGATCGGCTTGCCATATAAAGTAAAAAAAAAAGTATTAAAGCAGAGGCGGCCGGCGGCATCAGCACGCACCGGCCGTTTAGATTACATTCCCAGCAATCTGATGGCCGCATAGTGATGGGAGCAGCGGGAGGGGTGAAAGGTCAGTGCGAGGGGGCGGAGCTTTCACCCCTCACACTGCTCCCATCACTAGACGGCCATCGCACACGGCTGCTGGGTGCTGATGCCGGCTGGCCGCATCAGCACCCAGCGGCCGCTTTGATTAGATTTCGGGCAGCCTGGGGGGCAGCTCAGCGGCTGTCTTCATGGCCGCCCAGCCCACGGACCTTCCGGCCCACCGGGAAATTTCCCGGTATCCCGGTGGGCCAGTCCGGCCCTGATTATTTAGTGAATTAGCATTTTAGTTCTTTAGACCATAGATTGAGTTACTGCAAAGCTAGCCAAATGCATAATGGAATTCACAATTTTGAAATTCCCAGATGCTGCAGATTTTTTTAAGTATTCCTTTTATTAGCAGATGAGGCAGAGGCGGGGAAATAATTTTGATTATTTTTATATCATAATAGATTTTCCTTTAATTCCCAAAGAAATACCTTGAAGAGGTGTAGTTTCTCGTTTTCCCGTTTTTCCTCTTTTCATTTTCTCATCAATCTGATGTTCTAGAGGTTCTCTCCTCTCTCCTGAATTAGTCCGTATATCCGCCTGTTGTCTGCTCTCTCCTCCTTCTCTCCCTCTATAGTTTGTTCCTTTTCTCTCCCCTGGTCTTTCTAGTCTTTGATCCGGTGCAGCGTACTTTTGCGAGAAGCCGGGGCGCACATCTAGCTGTGCTTTGGATGGACCAGTCGGAGACTTTAAAGCAGGAGGGGGCAAGGGTGGTGGTGGTAGATCTGTGAAAAAAAATAATATATATAAATAATATATTAATATATATATATATATATATATATATATATATCACTACCTATCTGTACTACTGTGTAGCAAATTCCACATCTTTACAGCCCTTGCTGTAAAGAATTGAATTAATTAATTAAATTAATTAATAGTTAAATACCACACCAATACAACTACACTACATACACAAGTAAATATACTACAGACTATCAGCCCTTGACAGGGTGATATTAACATTTCATCTTTCTATGTCAAAAAGCATGGGGCCAACACAAAAGTATATTTAATTTATATATTTATAGATATTTGGACAATTTGGGTATTTTGGTAAATATTTCAAGCTGTATAATTGTGGGCCTTTTTGTCGCGGTCAAAGCCTATTCATATAAAAGGGTTAACGTCCTCCGGCCACACCTTCCACCATTAAATACCATTTTAAAAAGTGTTCAAACACAGTTATCTGGCTTTCCTTACCAATAAAATAATCTCTAATTTCTAAATGGCCATTACAATGAACAAAAGCTAAATAAACTCACAACACTGGTTTCTAATTTGACACAAATGTGCAATTTATGCCGATATTACAGGGCTACTAATTGAACGATAGAAGTGTGGAAGGAACAGAAAGCCTATTTTAGATAATACGCTGAATCATACGCAGTTCACATTGATCCAATTTATCACATTTACTGCGTTTATACAGAGTGCATTATAATGGCCTGCAGACCTTCCGCTGCACAAAGGTAACAATGGCATTTTCATTACTTTGTCTCACGTGGTACTAATTAACAAGCAACCAATTTCATTTTTCCCCCTCTTTTGTGAAAACTCTCAAGAATAGGGACCTTGAGGCCGTCTGCACCACTATGCACTGTATATACAGCATGTATTCCCCTTTGTTCTTATTTTTATTGAAACACAAATCATTATATTATATATTAATTGCTTTATATAGCGCCATCATTTTCTGCAGCGCGGTACAACGCCTTACACTTTTTTGTGACAAAGCCCTCTTTCATTTACTGGCATTCTAGATTATCTAGCTACGGGGACAGAAATGCATTATAAGACCATAAACAGGTGCCTCATGTACCGTTACCCAGTTACTCTTTAATGGGGGGGAATGGTTACTCTTTAATGGGGGGAAATAATCCTGTAGCTCCTGGAAACCAGAAGTAAACATGGGTCTTATGCACCAATATTGCTTGGTGTAATCTGTATAAAACATTGCATGGGTTTAATTAGTGTTTACTAATTGTGTTGTATAACTTGCTAAAGGTGATTTATAAAATTATAAAGAAAATCTAATATATTTATAATTATTACAAAAATGTATTAATTAATATCATTATAATAGTGTTTTGGCTTATTATTATGATTATGAATTGTTACATTTTACTTAAATATGTAATAAAATATATAATAAAATAAGTATACTCACTACCAACAGAAAGTGTTTAAAAAAATGTTAAGCCTAATTTGAAAATTGACCGACAAAGCTACGATCCTGAGCAATAACCTTTGAAAATCAGATACTACCCCACTATCCAAAAAAATAAATAAAAAAAAAGCGTTTAACCGACAATTGGTTTCTGGGAAGGAGCCAGTATGTCCAGGTGCACTCTTGAGGCTTTGAGTAATGGAGTCTGGGCATATATTCAGAGATAATAATATTAATAATACAGGCAGCCACTCATTCTAAAATGACTTGTGCTCATCACGTTGTGTACTTTGTATTGGTCTTTCCACTAGTACCTAGGCTTAAAAAATCCCTCTTGTAGCCATTGATAAGGAGCTATATTATTACGCTTTCATATGATAATGGCAGTGATGCCCCTCTTTGAAAAATTGCTGACTGGTAATGAAATTCCTAATCAGATTGTTGTTGTTGAGGCCAATGAAAGTTACAATGTGACATGATATCCCTTTGAGCAGATTCAGTAAGCCTGACAAGCGGGGGGGGGGGGATCTCATATAAGCTTTTCAGCAGAGCTAGCAAGACGCTCTTCTTTAAGAAGTCGAAGAAATGTAGGATCTTTAATAAACGCCGGGCCACCTGAGGCATTTTCATTATGGGCTTCCTTCTTCCAACATCATCAAGATGTTTGCATTTGCCTTCCGCCTTCTCCTGGGAATACAAGCATTACCTTCTGAGCAAGGGTCGATATTGTGTGTGAAGGCATGAGGAGGGATGATTAGAGGACCTGTTTTTTTTATTTGCACAAAATTTGGTTGAAATAACACTTTATACAGGAGTTGGGATTGCGTCTGCTCTTCATCGCCAACATTCACCGAAACTGAAAGGTTATCGCATACGATGCTATATAGACATACACATATATATATATATATATTTTACAATCACATTTCGGATTTGGTATTTAATTCAAATTCCCGTGCGTGGTGTCACGGATAAGACATGGCTTTATTAAGCTATATTTAATTCATGAATATTAAAGCAGAATTGCAAACCGCAATGCTTGGTTATGTCAGGTATTGAAGTAGTTAAAAAGTCACAATCCGCGTCGTCCCTATTTTAAATGTCACTTCCATCAGTATGCACATTTAAACGAGGCCCTGCTATTGTTCTGTCATAAATATTTCATTGACATGTATTGCTTTTTCTACATGTGCAGCAGGAGACTTCATTTCACCTGCCTGGTACGATGATAAGCAGCGTTCTACAGAATGTCGGAGGATAATACACGGACAGGAGGAGAAGTGACAAAGGTATCCTTGTTCTTATACACAACATGACAAGTGTTTGTGCATTCCCCGCCTGCTTCACCTGATTCCAGACAACATACAAAACAATTAACTTTCCGTCGTAAACCACTTCACTCCTTACCCTTTTGAATTATTAATTATTATTAGAACTTAAAGGGGAATCTATCACAGAAAAAAAGGTCACAAGGAGTTTAATAGCTAGCGTATGGAAAATTCCTTCGGAATAAAAATGGTTTAAATCTTCTGCTGAATGCAGTGTTGCAGTGAGCAGCTAATTTCTTTACATGTGATTTGTGAACCTTGGTTGTAATTAAGTGTCCTCATTCGAGGATAGGTAATTGGATTAGGAAATAGTTAAATCCAGGAGTTTCGGTGTAGCAATCAACCTTAAATCAGCAGAATGATTGCTAGAGCTGTGAGAAGGCCCTATTTGCTTGGTAATTTGTAGTAGATCACTCTAGCTCTCAGGGAGTTAAATCTGAATCAGCCCAAGCGCGTGGAACTCCAGGCTTGGTGGGGTGTGTTAAAAAAACTAATCAGGATTTAGGTAAATCCTCCCTTTGAACACACTGAACACAGTGATTTTGATCGAGTCGCCATTCCTCATACTGGAATATAAAGAACATCTGGCCTGGTTATGGCCCTCAAAGCCTTTAGTCTCCAGAACACCTGGCCTAGTTATGGTCCTCGAAGCCTGGAGTCTCCAGAACATCTGGCCCAGTTAAGGCCCTCAAAGCCTGGAGTCTCCAGAACATCTGGCCCAGTTAAGGCCCTCAAAGCCTGGAGTCTCAAGAACATCTGGCCCAGTTATGGCCCTCAAAGCCTGGAGCCTCCAGAACATCTGGCCCAGTTAAGGCCCTCGAAGCCTGGAGTCTCCAGAACATCTGGCCCAGTTAAGGCCATCGAAGCTTAGAGTTTAACACACCAATCTTTATCATCAGTTTTTTCTTTTTTGCAGAAGCAGAAGTTCGTTAGCTATTTGCTCCTGTGTCAGCCATCCACTTGTAATTTACAAGTTTATAAAATTGCAAAAAAATAAAGAGAATAAATAATCAGAAGGTCGCTTTTTTAATGAAAACGTTCATCACACGACTCACATTGCTTAGCTGTGCACCGCTCTCCTATCAACTCTGACCATCAATTTGTACATAAAACTCAATTATGAACATGTTATTACACAAGATAATCCATTTTAGAGCTTAACATACAAAATACTGTTGTTAAGGTGACAAATTATATATATATTTTTGGAGCTGCCACCTGAATTTGGTGAAACAGTCTCTCATATGTCTGCTCCTACTCGCTTTCTCCCAAATGCCTCAGTTATCAGACCTACTGCCATCTACAGAACAGCATCGGCCTAATCAGACACGATGCACCCACAATGGGGTGTAATGTCCAATGATGTCACTGCCTACATATCATATCAGGGCATGATATCATATTACAACACTACATTGTGGGAGACCTACGCATGATGTCATCAGAAGTAGAGATATTGGAAGCTATGCACTTATAGAGTTGAAGACTATTCTACTGTTTGTGGTTGAAACTCTTTCATCAGGCTTTCGCCCCAAGCTGTGCCGTCTAGAGTTATCTGAGGTCTCCCTTTTCCTTATTGCGAGTTCTGACTTCTGTTGCAATTTGTCTCTAGGATTGTCCCCTAAATCCCATTTAAACCCTAAAAGGCCCTGTCCTAATTAGAGAAAACATTAATTGCACCGCACAGCATGCGGTGGAGATAAACCTTAGCAGATTGTGTTCCCCGACCGCAGGTTTAATCACAAAACTTTGAGGAGGCTCTTTCGGTTTCCATGGCAACAACATCATCGCCTGCTACTGTGTCATATGGCAAAAAAATAAGAACACGGCAAAATTTTCCTCGATTGAAGAATTTTTTTTCTGGCAAAGGTTTCAGCATTTATCAGTACTACTGGAAACACACCACCCTTATTTAAATGTGAGAAAAAAACATTCATTTAAGACATCCAACAACCATACTATTGGAACATTATTTAATTTAACAGCCCCTATTACAAAATATATGTAGAATAATTCATGATAAATCAGGGGTGTTGAAACCATAGCATAAGAGCCAGGGAGATGTTATCTTTAATTAACTTGTATTTAGCTATTTTGCTCATATAATATGTATTTTTATTATCTTTATAATGCTTGATAAATAAACATTAGTAAAAAAATAAATCTGCTTAAAACATGATATGGGTTTTACTATCTAACAGGGTGCACGTGAGTTATTTTAGCCGTGGCTCATGGGATTTTTAGCAATGCTAAGGGAATATATTTGAATAAAATGCTTTAAATCTAGATCAATAAAAGTGGCATTTAGTGTCAGACAGTATGAGGGTATTGATTCTCAATGAGGGCATTTTGATAATAATATAAATCATAAAGGCATTCTATTATTTGCAGTATTGATATATTGAACTTTACTTCATCTATTATATATATATATATATATATATATATATATATATATATATATATATATATATGAACACATAGAATATACAAGAAGAGACTCCTAAAAACGGCTTTAAATAGTATATGGTTTAATGGTAATTCCTGCTGCAGTAGTGTCTTTACTAGGTTTAGTGTACAGACACAAGGGATTGAGAGATAAATGTAATTACAGGGCAACACAGCACCAAATAACACATTCTGGGCAAGGTATACACATACCGCCCAAATATCCTTGTTTAGGAGGGACAGTCCCTATTTAGAACCCAAACCATGTCCATCTTCCCTTCCATTATGTCCCTTTTTTATATCACAGTTTAGAATATTTGCTGCACATTCTCTACAGGACTAAAAATCACTACAAATCGGAGAGATCGTATTTATGCTTTAAATTAGGGATTAAATCCATTCTTCAATTACTTGTTTTGTTTAAGGGTATGCTAAATGCAGGAAAAAAAGCCATCCCTAAGACTGTTGACCGCTTAAACTGTATTACATTATATATTATAATATTATATCTATATATTTTAATTTTTTTCCGGAGCATATTGTCATATGACACAAAGGTGGGCAAGTTGTTTCCACAGAAACTGAAAATAAATTCTCTCTACCGTCTGGAGAGATCTGAAACCTTATAGCTGGTTTTAGAGAAGATTGGTAAATCCAAGGGAGCTCTTGGAGGTTTGGTTCAGACCAGGGGAACCCCTCATAATAAATACATTACTAGAGGCAGCCATTATTTCAGTTGAGCTTACCATCTGTGTAGACCTCTTTTCGGAGATGTCCTTGTTGGTGTTTTGGTTTCTTGCTAGGACGAGTTTTCTGCATGACGGCAGTACTCATATTGCTGTCCGTCGACACAGGACTTGTAGGTCTCCGGCAGTGAGATGCATGAAAATGTCTGCGGCCTAGGAAGTAAAGAACCAAAATTAATTTTTCATCCCTTAAAGGAGGTGCTCCTGGAACGTATTTAGTTGACCTTATATAGCCAACCAAAAAGAAATACAAAAAAATAACAAAAATAAAAGTTGGTTGGTGTTTATGGAATTACGTTTAGCAAAGTATTTGATTAGACCTCATAAATATATTTTTACAGCAGATACATTTCCCAAAAGATAGATAACAAAAAATGCCAAGGCTTCAGCAGACAGGAAAAAGTTTTACCTCCCGCTGCTTCTTGCATTTGGTGTCTTGCTACTTTAAGTCCAGCATATTCTGCAGCTGCTGCGACAGCTTGTGCAAAATCAGCATCCGTGAAAAATGAGCCATCAGATGAGCTGACGCTAGATCGCCCACTGGAGACATTGTCTTCTTCTGAAGCAGAGCCCCAACCGTTGATCATAGAACCAGTAACTGAGCTTTCTAGATCCCCGACACTGGAGGCAGGGGTCTGCTCCAAGCCACGCAACAGAAGTCTGCGGTTCTGCATCTTTGCAACTTCCATTTCATCTCCTTCATCTTCAGGAACATCTGTATCCATGTCCGAGACTATTGGTCCAGAAATATAACCATAAGTATGGGGTGGAGATATGGGCCTTGGAGGAGGTGGAGGACTTATCTGATGACGCCTGAAGGGGAAAAAACATATACTGTTATGTCAACATATAAAAAACACCTTACCTTACTAACTACACCAGGTACATCTGGATAGATATATTTTAAGAAAACACTTCCAACAAAAAAAAAATACAATAGCGGAGCAATAAAGGCATAACTATACTAAATAAAACACCTAATTATAGATATGTCTTTGATGCATCAACCAGCCGCAAAATCCTTTTTTCTAATTTATACTCACACATTTCCAAGTTTAACGCAATATATATAACAAGGAAAACTTGGAACAAACTATACAAAAATCCATTACTTACAGTAGTCCAGACTAAAATTAATCAACATCCTCAAGAAAGCACAAACAATGCACTATTGATTTAGTGAAAAATTGCCAATTAGCTAATTTCTCCAAAAAATATGGCCTAGATACTTTATACCGGAAAGACAGCATGCATGGAATATTAATCTTACAATATTTTATTTCCGTGCCAGTGTTAAATCTGCAGTCAAAATAAATGATCAGCTATTCTAATAAACCTCTTAGAAGGTGAATGCTTTTTTTGGCAAAAAACATGCATTTTTTAAAACATAGTTTATGAATTATTAAGCACTGCCCTTTAAATATAACCTATGCATAGAATATGTTTTCCCATAGGTTAACGAAAAAAACGAGAAGGTTGCAGCTTCGTATGTCTCTAATCCGGCCTGGTTCAAATCAAATATAATTAAAAATATTATTATAAAAACACCAGGAAGAAGTTCTCAACCCACTCGACCCAGAATTTTCCAGATTCCAAAAACAGATTTTCTTTACACTTCAAAGTACATTCAGCAAGATGGGTGAAGTCTTCTGTGTGATTACCCATGAGTCAATGGCAGCTTCTAGGTTTGTACAGTCAATTTATGGCTGTTTTACCTTCTTTCCAGTTGATGTTGAGTATGACCAATATCCTCCTGACAGTCCTGAAGCATCGGCTGAAGCTCTTCTTGGGGTGAAGGTGTGAGAGTGGCGGTGGACTGATGACTATACGATACAGCAGCTGGAGAAGAGGCAGCCCCTCTTATAGGTGGAGTTGGTCCCCTTTCATCTTCTTCTTCCAGCTCATCTTGTTGGAGATACATTCTTGATGGCGGCATTGGGCAAGGCAGTTCTCGGTCATAACTAAAGCAGAAGGTGGGATTTATTTAATGACGTGTTTAATGCATGGTGGGCGCTCATAAAACCTACACATTTTTTCCAAGTTGCACATGTGAAGAGCATTTTCCATACTATAATATGGAGCGCGTATTTTTTTTACCTTTCATCAGCCGATAATGTATATTCCTCACTGGCACCGTGTGGTGGAGGATGTGCTGGAGGAGGGGGCAATAGATCTGCCCAGTTCATGCCAGCCTGCTTAGAAACCTTAGGCGTACGCGTCCCTTTCTTGTGACCTTGGCTTCCTACAAAGGGGCAACGGAAAATAATTTTAGAAGAATTTAAAATCCATTACTGGCTTTTGCAGAAACGCATGTTGTTACGCTTATCCAGCTAATATAAATCTTTTGGATAAATTAAGAGAGACATAATTTACCCTGAAATATATTCATTACGTTAATAGCTAATAAATACCTAAAAAGCAATAAAAAAATCACAAATGAATTTTACAAGCAACACCATTTGCTGTGATCTTCCTCTAGCAATTAATTGAATTATAGATTATCGTCTAAAACAAATGAGCTGTAGACATATTTTCTCAAGTGCTTTTTTTATTATTTAATTGCTGCAACCAAAAATACAATATGATCCCGATATGATCTATTAATGTTTCACTGTTGCATTAAGACACTGAATATACATAATTTGTACTTGTCCAAAAATTGTTTTAGGCAAAATGAAATAATGTGTTTCACTTAGAACGAGAAGCCTTGAATTTAATCATTTCTGGGTGGTGTTTTCTTTATTATATGTTTTTGATTGATGTAGTTTCTTTTACCCTTACATGATAACATTCATAATGCATCACGTTTTCGCTAATAAATCACTTTTTTGGGAAAAGCCCAAACGCAATTTGTTTTGCTTTTTTTAAAACAGTTTGTTTTTCAGTGTAATAGATACGTAACTAATACCTTTGCAAGTACAACATTTTAAAGGGGCACTCCAGCCATGTTGTGAGCTTTAATGTATACAATAGTTGAGCGTCCCATTTAAATCAGAATCTCTGCTATGTATTATTACTATTTCCCGTCCCCCTTCTCTTTGACATGCAGGCGATGAGTTTGGGGTAACGCCTGCTAACTGGCGCACCTTTGTGGTTTACTCTCCTCTTAACAGCTCCTACTCAAATTAGATCTCCAGGGTGTCAAGAAAACCCCCATATGCATGTTTAGAAAGCACTCCTGTTGAGTTCAAGGGATTTCAAGCGCTTTTCTGCCAATGATTGGATACTTCTTGCATTCAAAGCTTGTTCAAAAAATGGACAATGGTAGAGGCAGTGCGCTGAAGCTCTGAAGCTGCATCTTCTTCTAAAGCATTTTATTATGGATTTTTCATTGGAGGCCTTTGTGGGACGTTGGGTGGTTCCTTTAACCAATAGATTATACCGGCCACTGCTAATAGGGGTCGCTCCTTCTTCAGGTTAAAGTGTAGGGGTTCCCTATGAATATACCCATGATCCAATGCACTCACCCGATGTGCTGCTTCCTCGATCTGAACTGTTGTATGACCCCCCTGTATTCTGGTCATGGCTGTAAGGAATTGTTGCAGGCATCGTATCTGTAACCCGATAATCTAGAAAACAAAAAAGCAGCACTTAATCATGAACGCATTTACAAATACAACGATCATATCATATGCATCAGTTCCCATTGGGATGCGTATCATAGATATTTGAAAACAATAATAATACATTCTGATTTGCTTAACATTTAGCAATGTCTGGAATGATATATGACACAGAGATAAGGTACATATATAAAATAAATAAATGTACAAGACATATATTTAGTCTATAGCTCTGCCAGACTGTATGTGATCTTGGAGAGTGCCCAATGTTTGGGTAGAAGTACGAGTACGGAAAAAACATTTTGTACTATTTCTTTATCTATAGTAAAAGACAAGAACATGCCCCCTACCCGAGTCGAACAATAGGGTGTAGTATCGGTCTCTATCTGCCATTATTTCTGCATCGTGCCATGGTAGCCCGGGTTAGTTAGGCATTAAATAAACATATACAGGGAAACCGTCACAAGGTTATTTCACATTGTGACACAAGTATACTGTCAGCAGCTATTCATTAGAGGCATATGCCTTTGGAAGCGTCAACCTTCCATTATTAATGTTATAAAAGACATGCGGGGTTAGTGTTTACATTGTATGATTAAGGAGCCTAGGAACAGCTGTGCTCTTTGAGGCGAAGTCTAATTACATCACAACGAGGTCACGAGACACCTATGTAGTTCTTTTTAAGAGTTTGATTACTGCTAGGAACTGCTTTCTGCTTTTTATAGTCAGGAACATGCTGAAACCATTGTTCCAGGCAACATACAGCAGGAGGCCAATGTATAACAACTCAATATGGCAATGAAAGCACGAGTACTTTGTCCACAGTAAACTGAATTTCGTTCTGTATCCTTAAGATTTTGGGGGAAAAAATCTTTGATGACTTGGAGTTCTAACGGGTGCATTTTGACCTGCTATGTTCTTGTTATTATTATTAAAACTATTGATTGATTTCAATAGCACCATAATATTCTGTAGCTCAGTATAATGGGATCATTTACCCTTTGGTATTGGTTGTGCTTTGCAGTCTACGGGCCATTAAAGGGACACCATTAAAGGTCTCTCTCTGTTATGAAAACTATGGGGAAATCCTGGCCGTTAACCTTTGAGTTAATGTCAATCAAAGGGTTAAGATGACTATCTGTCTGCTGACTCTTGCATCCAATTGTGCGCCAAGTATTAGTTTTCTTGAGGACGGAGGCATAATTAAGCTTCCGCTAGACATGAAGATTACGATTGTGATCTGTGTTTAATCAGAAGTTGGCTGATGCCGTGATTGTACTGAGTCGTCCCCATGAATTAAATATTTTCTTTCACTCAACCAATCCCTCGTCCGCTGTAACATTTAGATCGAATCTCGCTATATTAATTTTCTTTTATTTGGTTTCATTTTATCTGAGGTTTATTATTTGCTGTTCTAAATTCGGTTGCGTAGGTTAGCTGGGTGCTAATTAACTTTTTGACACTGTTAATCTCGATCCTTCGCATTTACATGCATAGTGGGCCCTTGGTTCTCGACCGCGGTGTAGGGAAATGGGAATAGCTGCTTCCCGTTATTAAAAAGATCTAAGCCAAGATCCCCAGAAGACTTCACCTTCCAATAAAAGTAATAACGAGGAGGGGCAAACTCCGGCTTCTCCAACAGTACACGAGAGGATTTCGTTGTTTTAATATGAACAGCACAAAGTCCGGAAAAAGGCAGTTTAATCTTTGCAGCACAAAATGTGTCAAAAATGTAAAAACTAAAATAAATTCAGTAACGCTATTCTTTTTAAAACTAAAATCTGAATTTGGGACGAGTGACGGCTTGCCAGATATGATATTTATAATATATTTATATATAATAGTGACCTATTATCCAAATAGCTTATTATTTTGAAGACTATGATTTTTACCCTTATAACATTGTGGCTAAAGCCAGCTTCTTCAAAAGGCCAGTAGTCACTAGACTCCACTTACCTAGAGCACTATGGAAAGCAAAACAAGTAGGGTTAAAGTAAGCATCGTTGGCTCTTATCTAGTTTTAAACCCCCATCTTGACCATACACTGCTTATTTTTCATGAATTGCACAGATCCCACCCAAAACATTATATGTTGTTTCGAAGATTTTCTTGGTTGAGGAGCAGCAGCCACTGTGCCTAGACGCTCTTGGAAATTTTAGTTTGGCCCTGAGTGTTAAGAACACTGCACAACGGAGAATACTTTTTTCAATGTAACTAATGTCCATGGAAACCCAGTCCTATAGAGTTTCTGCAGAGTATGACTGTAAACTGTAGTAGTTTTCAAATAGACATCACTTACAACAAGCAGATTCCAACTCCATCCTAGCAGGACTAAACAAATTCACTATTAACAGCGGGTAGCATAAGATTACAATGGACAGGTCACTTGGAATTCTAGAAATAGACTTTTATCTTCTCCAGTATAGGTCAAGTCCCCATTTGACCTGTGATGAGGACCATGCCCACTCCCATTACGATAACTGAGCTTTCTCTTGGCCGTGTCTATGTTCTCATGTTTTCCCTTCTACATATATACATCCATATACATCATATTAACTGTATCCATGGTAACAATTAATCACCTTTGTTGATTTTGTTTTGCTCCATGATGTTGTACTGCATCGGGGCAACATCTGGTTTCTGTTGAGAGGGAGGTTTCCAATGCTTTTCATCCAGATCGCCAACAGCAGTGTTCACATTGTTACTTATGTTTGACTGAATGAGCTGAGTGGTTGCATACGGGGTGGGTTGTCCAGCTGCACTGATGAAGCGTCCATCTTTCAGATTAGGACTGTTGAAGGTTTTCATTTCATTGATTTTGTTGCTTAGATCCACATCACCATAAATCGCTGACTCGGGCACCATTAGATTAGTCTGTTTGTTGTCCAGCTGGTTGTTGTAGTTAGCGATACAATCAGCTGATAACAAAAAGAGATAAGTCTTTAAAAGCAGTGAATAGCCTATTTAATGCTATTTACAAACATAATATAAGTAAAATAAAAAAAAATAAACAATATATATATATATATAAACCAATCTCACTCCATTTAAGGTACCAATCATCTCTGGCGGCAACTGCTGTTGTCGAGAAAGGGAGCAGGAAATTCATTTTAATAATACTTATTAGAAAATAAAAAGATATTTGTCTTTTAATAATAATAATTTAATTATGCTTAAAGATGTGCTGCTGATATTTCTGTCCAAATACCTTTTTCTCTGTAAGTTAGAGGCGATCCACAAAAAAACAAAACATACAGAATGTATAAATCCTTCGAGACACCTTTATCGCACTGCATAATTTGATGCTGGTAATGGATTAGACAACATTGTATTTATGAGTGCATTGTTGCTAATTACAATAAGAATAGGCGACCAATTAAAAACTGAAGGTCCGTGCATTAACCATTTGAGGACCAGGCAGGGAATGATTAATCCTATAGATGCCACAGGAGTCTGCTCCAAAATATACTGCGCACTTCATCAGCCCCCAAAGAGTTAATTAGATTCATCAATCTTTCCTTCCCGTCTGACATCATACCAGAAAAAGCAGGTACATTGCGTCCAAATTGTAATCATGCCCAGGTTTCACTCTGGAATTGTCGACATATATTTAGTACTGTGGATATCAATATATTTTTACTGATTAAATGTAATTAAATCTTTCAGAGTGTTATTTAAAATGTAGTTTAATACGTCTGATACAGATTTACATTCTTTCATATAATTTTGCATTTAAAATAATACATGCCTCAATTAAAAAAATTGTATAAACGTTTACAAGTATTGGCTTTCAAATCTAATTATCCTTTATCGTTTAATAACATTTAAAGGAAAAGTCGTGCCTGCTCCTTTTGCCAAAAATATGAAGTGCCTGAAATAACTTTTTGCCTTTCACAGAGTCTCTAGCGTGGGGAGTTCCTATGCCGAGAGTTAATAGGAGCTGAACATTTGAACTTCCTGATTGTATAATGCATTCTAAAGGGTCCTTCCAAGCTCCTGAGCTGGTCCTCCATACTACATAGCAGGGAACTCAGTCTTATATTAAACTGTAGTTGTGTGAGCCAGCATGGGCCAAAGGGCCAGCTCGCCAAATAGGAAAAAGTGCAAGCTGGACCCAAGTCAGCTTGGGTCCTTTTGGATTCAGTTGGCGTGTCCAGCTCAAGTTGACTCTCACGTGTCTCGAGACATGAAGCACTGGAGCTAACTGGACAAATTTATATGAGGCAACCTCCAGAGCTGCTTGGCCCCTTCCATCACCAGGCACATTAGCCTTTTCTGCAGGCTTATACGTCAATGGATGGGTGATGGGAATGGAATGGATGGGTTACGGGAACATTCAGCATGCAAAAATAAATAGGAGGTGGGTTGAACGCCTTATCAAAGGAAGGGCAAGGACAAAAAAAATCACATCTGTAGAAAATTATTGATTCATCTTTCAATCAATATAACATATGTAAAGCAGACATCCACCAAAGAGGAGGGAAAGAAGATCCAAAATAGGAAGGTGAACCGCCAAATGGGAACATTCAGTCCTGTGCCCAATCACTGGAGGAAAACAGGTTCCATGCGCTGCCACCAGGCTGTGCTGCTCTGCCCAAACACAGGTTGCTATGGTGATAGGACCACCTTCTAAACTTTGCACTGGAATAACTTTTGATAATCCCCCAGGTTAACACAGTATCAAAGACATCTAACCTGGACGGCTGTAGGTAGCAAGGTTGTTGTCGCTGCTTCCATTCCCAGATGTACAGCAATTGATGGGACATTCTTGGTGATTGTTTCCAGTGTTTGGCCAGGTATCTGCCAGCCAAGGCTGTGTGGCCGGTTCTGTAATATTTAAAAGCCCTGGCCTACAAAACAAGAGATGCACATGTAAAGACAACATATTGTGGTTGTAAATTATTGTTAGTAAATATGAATTGCTTTTTCAGAAAGGTCTAATAATCATAGCAAACAATCTAATCTCAATACGAACATATCATTGGACTATAAAATCTGGAATGCAGGGTCGCTCTTTTGGAAATAACCGTTCTGTCTGAAAAGGGGAAGTAATCTTAAAATGGACCCAGAATACGTTAACATTTTCTACCACATCCGCATAGAAAAGGCAGAAAACATAAAAGAGAATCCTCCAGAGCTTCATTTTCGCTCTAAAACACACCATCACCCCTCAACTCCCTTATCAAGTTCTCATGGCAAATTAAGCAAAAATCTAGGGGTATTAATGGAAAGTTAGAATTCTTCTTAAATGTTACAAACCAGCAAAACAGAAATTACTGTTTTAATTACGGAATTTTTTTTAATTTTTTTTACAAAATGTTTACAGAGTCTTTAAAACCCCATTTTTCTAAATAAACAAATTATTGTTAGTGACTGTGGCTGTGATTTTGAGAAACCAAGACTTTCCTAGCTTGCTTACGAAGCTCACCTGAGACCCAATTAAAGGTCACATTTCTACGCGCGTTAACACAGCTGCTTTTGGCTCTAGAGTGTACCTAGCGAGTTATGTTATTGCGCATATTAGACGTTTGTGGCAATTTAAATTGCCAATTGGTTCATACATTTAAATAATTGTTAATGATTCGGTTTTTGCTAGTAAATGCGCCCAGGTGCTTTTGGGGCTAGCTCGTGTTTTTCTGCACGTATTTTCGATGACTCCTGTCTACTGAGGACACGGTTCCTGCTGCTTCGGTTTCGGGACAATGCATGGTCCGGCAAACTGCAAATGCCACGTGCATTCATTAATTTGATTTTTTTATAGGGTATTTTTTTTTATTTGGTGTATTAAAGTGGAACCAACACTTAAGTCAAGTACCTTTAAATAGTCATGGCCAATTGACCTCTTTTAATACTACAAATGCAATTTACCAAAATAACGGCTTTTTGAAGCACTAAAAGCGTTTGCAATATGGTGACTGGGTTGATGGAATAACTCTTGAACATCATGCCATGTAATTGGTGCCATAATCAACCTAAAAAATAAATGTAGAATTTTCCAACAGATAAGGACCATTCGGTCCATCTAGTCTGTCTGTTTCTCCTGATGTAAAGACTTCAACCTTAATCAGTCCTTAGTCTCATATTAGGTTCAGGTTAGCCATATGCCTATCCCATGAATGTTTTCACTGTATTAGCCTGTACCACGTCTGATGGGAGGTTATTCGACCTAAGCGCCACTCTTTCACAAAAATCCTTACATTATATCTAAGTCTCTGAAATAAACTTCTCTGCTCTACTTTGTTAAATCCCTTTATGTATTGAAATATTTCTCCCACGACGCCTCTCTCTCTCCTTTCCTCCAAGCCATGGATATGAAACGTTCATTGAGTAGAGCGATC
Organism: Spea bombifrons; assembly: GCF_027358695.1. NCBI lineage: Eukaryota > Metazoa > Chordata > Amphibia > Anura > Pelobatidae > Spea > Spea bombifrons. The sequence continues at coordinate 13,750,521 of NC_071088.1, forward strand.
TTGCGGAATATCTGTAGAACCTTTGATATTTTACGGTATTGTACCGAAAGAAAGCGAGTAAAATGGAAGGCGCAGCATATTATAGCAGCGGCGGATCTAGTGCAAAGTATGTATTTTTTGGATTAGGCTTGGGGGTGTTCCTTGTTACTTTTCTGCTGAGATGTTAATGCAAATACATTGACACTAATAATATAATGAATCAGCAGCACAACAGATGGTTGCGAGCTGAGCTGCCGATATGCAAAGGGTTTGCAAGATGAGCTTGGAGCTTCAACTCCATTAGCCCAATTTCTAAAATGTACCTGTCACCTAAAAACAACTTTCCATCAATCAGCAGAACACGGCAAACTGCAGAGGTAGGGGGTTCATTTGTTTAGGATTCAGCAGTTTGCAAGTCATTTTAATGACAATGTTTCCATCTGCCTGCTCCAGGACTTATTTTACTGCCGGGATATACGGGCTTCGTTATACTGTACGGTTATAAAACAAGTGGGAAGGATTAAAGGAAAAATACAAATAGAGCAGAAATCGAGGGTGGACTTTGGGTTAGGGTTGCAATATCAGCGGCCATTTTTTTTCCCCAGGACACATATTTATTGATCATCACGTGAAATGTGCTGCCCTGCGGTATGTTAATGTATATTAAAGCGGAACCATTACCCAGTTATACATTTCACATACTGCAGGGTGGCGCTGTGGAATATGATGAAGCTATATAAATCAATATATATTAATATGTTGCTTAGCAACGTGTCCTGGAAAAATATGGCTATGTTTAGTGGATGCTGTTAATGATGGCTATGTTCTTTAAAACAAAAAGAGTTCCCAGGGTGCTTTAAGGATTCATAGTCACACGTTTTTCCTCCTCTGCACTCTCCCTTTCCGTTTTCCTTTGACCTCTCCTTTCCTTTTTCCTGTTTTGTCTCTTTCCATTAATCTCACACAACCGCCCCTCGACACACATTTCCACACTTCGACATTACTTGCTTCTTGGTTCAGTCCTTACTTTACTGTCCTTTTCTTTTTTTTACGATTAAGCAAGGATTATTATTATTATTATCATCTTTTATTTGTATAGCGCAAACAATTTATGCAGCGCTTCGTACAATACATACATTCAAGGGGTCAGACAAAACTAATGGGAATATATATTACTTTTCCATGGTTAATAGATTCAGATAAACATCTGTTTAAAATGTACTAATACCGGGAGGATACCTTTTTACTCATTGTACAGAGCTGCTGAATATGGCGGCGCTATATAAATCAATAAAGAATAATAAATTCCTTTTTAACTAACTTGCTCCCTCTAGTGGAAGGATTGTATAATGCATGCTATTAAAAAAACATTGTTTTGCATTGCACATATATAAAAAAAAAACTGTATATGCACAGAAGGATATGAAATGTACTGAAAGTGTGAATTACTAATTTTATAACGTTACAGAATTCAAACGGCCAGTCTTCACTATCTGGTTATTGGATGAGGCTACAGATATAACACACATGATTTAAGGCGCTCACTAAAAAAGAAGCCCGCAGCACATTGTTAACTGTAAAAAAGGATGACAAAGGCTGTATTTTTTTATATCACAAAAAAAATCTTATTTTCTCACCTGCCAGCGCTGCTCACAGCATCGCCACCTCGTTGGTACGCAACTAAAACAAGATATAAAAACACCAGCTGTCAGAATACAAACTTCAGCAAAATAATAAATATATTGCATCGCATGGTAGAGGCTACTGATCCATTAAATCCACGCTTTCTGGTCAATCACTAGACGCAAAATGACAATTTACTTAAAGTATTCAGCATGTAATTGCATCTCCAAATGTATTCCTTTGTAAGCACATGGCAGTCGGGATGATAAATCCTCTAGATTAAGAACTAAAACAGGAAGTATGACAACACGCTTTGATGGGAGATAGATCACTCTGTGTCTGTTGGATCATTTTTAACATAATAGATAGCCGGTCACATCCGACGACAGCTTGGAATATGAAAAAATGTTTAAAAAATCGAAAAATGCAACAGTTGTAAAAATAAAACTTGTCTAGTACAGCATATATGTATATATTATATGTATATATAGTATGCATGTCCATATCTATATATCTATCTATCCATCTATCCATCCATCTACCTATCTATTTATCCATCCATCTATAAAAAACAGATGTGTCTATATAAGTATATATATATATATATATATATATATATATATATATATATATTATGCCTTTTTTAAATATAATTACTACAGTTAGTGTTAACTATATTCACTATAATGCTAATTTAGCTGATCATAAGGCCTTTTTATATATAAGAAGCGAAGACTATTTTATAAAGTCATTATTAAGCTTATGAAAATTGATTTTTTTCCCCACTTCTCTAAGATCAGATCCCTATTTTCCTTCTGTACCACTAGGTCTTAACATGTGTTGTTGTCATTTTATTTCTGTATTTTGTTTTAAATATTTTCACTGTTCTCTATTGTAACAGTGTGTGATGGCACTATATTTATATATATATATATATATATATATATATATGGAACGTAATATAAAATATAACTGTTTGTTCTTTTCTAGATTGGAGTTAATACCTGGCCTGTTTTTTTAATGCCAGCAAGACACTAATTTACTGTAAAGTGTGCAGGGAGAGGTTTAATCCTCCCCTTTGGATATTGCTGTGTGGGCAATAACCGATGGTCCAGCTAAGCTGGAAACTGAAAGCCTTCGCCCATTCGCCTCCCCACATCAAAAAAAATAAAATCAGCTTTCAAAAAACAGTAATTATGCCAAACGAACATGAATCATGTTAAAATGCTGATGATCACGTAACCGACCCAAAATAAACATTAAGCGACCCAGTAAGAAATTTTGGTTAAACGCCATGTGGAAATATTTGGGTGGAAGATTGCCAAATGCTATTAGGATTTGGATTGATTAGTTAATGAGGGGGGATAAGAGAAGTCCGGGGGTCTTGTAGTTTACGTCAGATTATCTGGAGAGCGGCATTGCTGTTGCATGCACACGCCAGCATTCAAAGAAGATAATCTCGTACATTAGAAAATGGTTATTTCTAGGCATGCCATTAAAGGAAGGGGTTAAAAGAGATTAGCGACATGGGAAAATGCTGATGGATTCTACCGCTATGCATTTCCTAACTAGGAATGTGTTTAAGAAAGAAGTCATTTTAGAGAAATTCCAAGCTGCCACGGCTGCAAATCAGAGATAACTGCCTGCGGAGATTATAATAACGGGATTAAAAGTTAGCAGGCAGAGTTAAGTCGCTTCACTAAGGTAACGCCAAAGAGAAGGGGCTGCCACCAATGAAGCCAGCTGGCCTGCACCACCAAAATGCGGGCTTAGAAGAAACCTTCTACATTTTAGTTTAATATCGATGAAATAATAACGTTTACAGCCACAGCCTGACGAATATCGTCATTTTCTGCAGGGTTTAATGGAAAAAGTTCACCATGTTGAAGAATAATTTTCAACTGGTTTTCGTATTAATAATATTCACAGCTGGTGTTTTGTATGAAAGTCATCACCATCCAGGAGTGCTGTATGAGGCACAGTATCGGAGGTCCCAAGGGTTTACCCCCCCCAGCAGCCACCCCCAGCATCCCTACCTGTAATACACTGTATTGATTTCACGGTAGGGACTTGTACTTCTTCATCATGGTGGTCCCTGGTTAAGGACTGGGTTGCATTTCTTAAGCATAAGAGGCCATAGGAGAAGGGATGTCACTTTTTCCATCAAGCAGACGTTGGGTATTTGTTTTATTTTTTTAGAAAATAAATTGGGAAGATTGGTAATTGGGGGAAGATGGTTGGTTTCTTGTTTATATCATGGAGACAGTTAGAGATGAGAAATTATGACAAAAGGGGGCCCTAAATTGATATTAGACAGGAACCTTTCTAAAGATGTTATCACCTGTACGATTTCAGTGAACTTGAGGCAAGATCTCCATTGAACTGATTGGTTCAGTTAAACTTGGAAGACATTTTAAACTATTGAGTTCCAAGCAAGTTCCAGCTGAGTTCCATCATACACTGAAGGTCACTGAACTCAATGAGGACCTCTTTGCGGATCTCAGGAGCTATGGCCCATTATTAAATGGACAGAGCCTAAGATGCCAATACCACACCGCTATATTCTCATGTTCTAATGGACGCATTGGCTTTTTTTCCCAATAACTCAAGGGACATCACTGTCCAGTTTTTCCCCACTCGGTAAATATACACCCCTTTCCCCTAGACAGATAGATCGGGAAGTATTAGCAGCACAGTTACACGATTACAAAGCACATGCAACAACACAGAAAGGAGAGGAGTGCAAATACTATGTACCTGTTGGTGTGAAGGTAAAGGACGGGACTGAAAAATCAAAATCAAAAATAAAAACAGGTTATTAAGCTGAAGAAAGAAAAGCAACATATCACATTAGTACACGTCAAGCAATGTATAGTAAATCAAAGTAAATAGGCAGCCTAGTGAATTAAGTACAGGGCTTCGTGACTGCATTCAAGATACATTTCAAGCGGGGTGGGTACGACTTCCAATTAATTGTTAGTTCGATTTGTATTCCGCATATGAATGATGGCGAGAAAGCATTGCTTAAGAGAGTTGTTGTGCTGTAGTTATAAATCTTTCTCCAATCAATAACCACTGCAACGGCCCAATGCTGACTACAAGCCTCCTTTACAATTTCCGGAGGGCCCGCGCCATGAACCACAACTGGTTATCCTCCAAGTTCCATCAATATGTCTGCATCACTACTTAAAATGAGAAACAGTCTGGTCTGAATGCATATGCTTATACCGTCAATAATGCAGGGAATAACAGCTCAAAAACAATAATTAGAAGATGCCATTTTTCCAGAAAACCCTTATCGTTGATGTATACATTTTCTTCATGAATTCCTGGATTTTTGATGCAACAAAGGGAAAAGTTATACATCAGTTACGCTAACTGGTATATACACACACACATATATCTACGTGTAAACACCTGATAATATGTATAAGAATATTATTTGATTTTTTTAGATAAAACTGAAATTACTATTGAATTAGTTTACTTGGTTAAAAGTCTTAACATGTATATATGACCAATATAAATCTGTGTATAGGTAGCCAGGTAGCCATGGCTCTTATAATTTCACTAATGCCTACATTGTTTACCACCTTTTTAACTATAAATCCACTTCTTCCTGGCTCCTAAAAAAAGTAACTTTTGCCCATTTCTTTTTCTGGATTTCGGGCAGCATCTGCGTGTTCCGTGAACTCGCTTGCGCATGCATGGGCATTGGAATCAATCACCTCTTGTGGCCGACACAATAAAAAGGAAGGATCTGCCACACAAGCGGCAAAAAAAATTACATAGAAGGTGCGATCGGGACCCAGAACAATGGCTCGCCTGGGCCTGTTAGTCATGTTAAGATATTATATAAAATAGATGGCTCCTACAATTCTCTGTCTGCTTCCAGAATACTACATAAAGATATATTTATATATATATATATATATATATTTATATAGATACACGTAGCACCGCTTTATCTAATTTATTTTAGTTGAGAGGGTAAACATATGTGTTTTCCCTTTTGTTCTTGTTATTTTGATATACTTTATCATTCTTTATGTCATTATAACCATTTTAAGAAAAGCCCTTCTGTTCGCTGCATTATTTCCTATTTTCTAACCTATCTAACTGAACTGAAAAACAAAACCCTTGTTTTGTTTGCCAATTCACATGCCGTCCTTCACTTGCAGCGCTACGATGTCTATCTTAGGAATTCTATTGTGCGTTCTTTAGGCTGACTCCTTTCACGCAGTCAATGCAATTTAGAGAGACCCGAAAAAAAGAAAAATATATAGAGCCATAGTAACAAGCGGCCATAAAGAAATAAGCACGTTTAAGTGCAGAGCTATTCAAACAAGAATGAATCGTCTCTAACGTTAATTCGAAATTACAAGGACGCGCCGTGTTGGGGAAAAAACATGAAAGCTTTTTCCTTTTGACCTAAGTATGTAAACATTGTTAGATTGTTTTTTTTTTAGGAACTGAGAAATCTTTGAAAAGGAGTCAAAGTACGTTAATTGGTAATTAGCCCCACCACTGTCTAAACTACTAATTATGGGGTTATCATAGGTTCACCAATGCAATCTGACCTTGGAATGATTTAGTCTAAAAGCAGTTTGCCAATAATAATGCCGTATAATGTAATTCTATTTTTTTAAACTTATTAAGTACAGGTAAAGAGCTGGAATGCATTATATATGCGGGTTGTCCCCACTCCTCCAGAAAACAACCCAGACGCATCTTCGCATAGACTCACACAGACCTAGTAACATTAAAATATACAGACGAGAGCCCTGGTACCTTTTCTGATCCCTGCATAGGTGCTGGTAAGGCCACTGCGTTTCTTGCGGTGACGGTACAGCCATATACTGAACACCATGAGAATGATCCAGCAGGCGGCACCTATCCCTGCGATGAACGCCGGCTGCTTCACCACGTCTGATATCTGCTGGGCAAGGCTGACTTGGTCACCTGGAGAAACTGGATTTCCGAAGGAATCTGAAATAAAATATACGATATATTTAAACACATCATTTAATCATTAAAGATGCAAATAGTATTTGTAGTTTTTGTAAGCTGTAAACACATTGGTATTAGATATTTTTTTCCTGAAGGCTTCAGATGCACCATTGAGATGTAGTAAAGCTTTTGAAAAACATTGATGCAGATTAAGAATGATTCTGCCCACCTAGTCCGCCCATTATTGCCTGTATAAAGACTCAGACCTTAATCAGTCCTTGATCTTGTCTTAGATTTAGGAGCCATCTGCCTACCCCACGAATGTCTATATTCCCTCACTATATTAGCCCCTAAAGCTTCAGGAAGCCAGCCAGTCCCACCAGTTCCAGCTCTATCACCCTTACAGTAAAGCAAACATTTCATTATTCTACATCCAAGCCTCTGACCACTCATTTTAGATTATGATCTTGTTCTAACATTTGTCCGGAAGTGCACTGGCTGGCCCAAGAGTGAAGGTTCCTCATGTAGTTAGTGTTGATCTGAAATGGATTTATCCTGGAACAAAGAACCTTGCAGTAGACCATACCTGTCCATTTCTATTACATGCTAACATTGGTGGCCATGGCTTGCACCCGTGCACAGCTCCGCATTGTAACATTGTATTAAGCTGTTTTTTTCCTCTAGACTGTAAGCTACCGCGGGCATGCATATCAGCCTATACTTGATGGAACCTGGAAAACACCTCGATACAATGACTATAACAAATATAACACCAAAAATATACCAACACTCGATTCATAGGGACATAGCTGTGAACTCTCTGGGTTTGACCCTAAGTCTCCGGGTGCAACCCTGCTTCCCTGGATCTCTAAGTCAGTTTCTTCTTTGTCCAGGCGTGCCCACTCCCCACCCTCATCCATCCCACCCCAACTCACTAAAGGATGCACTGGACTAAATCTGCCCCTCCATAAACCCACTGCCCTAGAAGAAGGAGGGCTCCAGGTAACCTACCCTCAGAAGTTCCCCGATATGTGCATAGAAGAGCTGTGAATAAAAGACCCCCTGAGATTAGTGAATAAGTTCCTAACTGCGGTTATTTATCATGTAATTCCAGCTCACTCTATCAATACCATGTTTTTTATTGTTTAACTGAAGTTCCTCCATACACAGAATATATTTTGCTTCAATATTACTTCTAGGAAAATAAAAAGAAGATATATATGTACTTTAAAATAATAGTATCCATAAAATATATATACTGCGAGTCTAAAAAAATCATTTCCTCGCGGGCTCTTTTATGTTTCACCATTTACGCCTGCAGCGTGGATGTAAGTCATAGCTGAAAGCACTGTGCGCTAAGCCTTAACATACCTGAATAAGCTGGCATGGCTGCGACCCTCCCAGCTCCCATTGAGATAACGACCTTGAAGCAGCAAAAGGCAGCACAGATAAGACAAACCGAGTCACGGGCATAAGAGAAATCCACAAACCGATGGCTGTGAGCATATTACTAAAATGCTTTAGATCAGATATGCTCGTGGATGTGTGTATCCATGGTGTTGCCTAATTGCTTCAATCACAGATTGAGTTCTGCTCCCATACTCGGCTTCACAGTCGTCACCCGCGCTTAATTATTTTACCTTCAATCGGAACGTGATTTATATCAGGATGGGATAGAATGTCAGAGCCTCATATGAGTTAACCTATGGATTATTTATGGTGGATGAAATTCTCACTTCCAAACATCCCATAGACACAAGGAGTAAAACCATGCGTGTGCATGCTCTCATGTATGTATGGGGGGGTTGGGGTCTAACTCTTTCCGCCCCAGATGGGTGTCAATACAACCATGTACAGATTTCATGGTGTGAGCCACAAATGTGCTAGTAGATCAATAAATTTGTAACATGACTACGATGAAGGGAGCTGATGTGGTTGATCAGATGGATGGGAGTTAAGGATCCTTGGCCCGTCAGGGTTCTGGAATGCATAGGAAACCCCTTAGCATAGTAATAGTCATTCTAACTATGTTTAACCCCTTAAGGGCAATGGGCGGTCCCTAAACCCATTGAAAACAATGCACTTTGTCATTAAGGGGTTAAATAGAGTAGAGTATATAAACTCTATGTCATTGTATACTGCCTATCAAGAACACATCTTCCTTACCAAAGAGAGAGAGATAGAGCAAGTTCAAAGACAAACGAAGCAATCTTCCAACCTTTTTAAACAAATTGTGATTGGCCGACCAGGCCCAATTACCCTCGGTCTGTGTATCCTGCTCCATAAAAGTGAGTGCTTGTAAAACTAAAACAGTTTACAACGGCTTCCCATAACCACTTAACACTTGGCATGAGTGGTCACACCGTGCATTAAATGCGAGGGACTGCCGTAAACATATTTGCTCATTCTCTAGTGTCCCGAGGAGTAAATACACCGCAGGAGTCGTATACCTGCCTTTTACAAGAAACAGTCGAGACGTAGAATTAAGAAAAATCCAATTAAACTATATCTGGCCATCTTAAATGCCAGTACTCAATTTGGCAATAAAAACACGTTAATCTCTTGAAATTCCTTTCATGTGTGTTCTATTGACTTAGAACGTAGTTAACTAATGCCATATACTCTAGATACATTGCAACAGAGCAGCACGTAGACACAAATATTATCCTTTTTTTTAACCTAATAATAATAAATATGTTTTATCTAAGACACTCAGAATGATTATTTCAGAATATTAAGGCCTTGGCACTTTGCGACATGTATTGAAGTGGCCTAGGACAGCAGTGTCCCCATCTACCTTTGCCGCCACCGTCTATTCTACCGACTAGTACCGAGCACCATCATTCATAACACATCCTGGAGCCCCACTTTGAATGGAGCTGCGGAAAGAACACCGTGGAGCTATGCCTCGCCGGCACAGTCCTTCATAGTATAAAGTGGGACTGGTATACAACATAAGAGATCTCATTCAACAGAGACGCACCAGGTAGCCTGAGCACCCAAAAGGACAATACCCCCCAAGTGTTGCTGCGGAAAGGGCTGCAGCTCCAGAACCGGTTCCTTTTCATTTCTCTTGTTTACAGAAATGATTAAATCTGTAGAATATTTACTTATTAGAATTATTTAATTTTTTTTTAAAGTTTCCATGCGATTTACATGGATAAATAAACGCTGATCGGGTAACTGCTCATCACAGCGTCACAATGCATGCCGAGTGACGGCCGTGGTCTTCATCCACTTTTGTGTAGGTGTTTCTCCGGCAGCAGGCAAAAAATCCAGCTTTTCTCTCTAACTCCGGAAATCGCGTTTTCCAAAATTTCAACCAGTCCCAGCTATTTTATATATATTTTTTTTTTTGACTTGTGCCACATTATGCAGTTTAAGCCGTGAAATATCTAAGTCAAGTAGCTAGGTTTCCACATAATCACCTGCTACGGCCATTTGTCGAATGAAAGTTTTATGTCTGTGATCCTTGGAGCAGTTCAGAGACTTAAAGTTCATTAAAGCAGAACTATTCTTTTTCTGCCTAATACACCCTTTGTATCGGCCGGGTTTACAGATTTCACAGTTATTTGTGGAAGGTTACGTTGGGCTGGTTCAGGTTTTTTATATAGACGGCCAAGTGAAGTCCTACTGAAGTGCCAGATGGGTTTAAACGCATAAAATGCACTGTGACGAATGGATTTAAACTGCCACCCAATATCTTCTTCTTTGTCTGAACAGCACAGCTGAGACTGTGATGGGATTGGAAAGAAATGGACTACATTTCTAATTTTAAGACAACAGAATTTACTCCTTAAATCCTTCGGCTTAAAATAATTTAAATCAGTAACATTTCAGAGAAAACAATACGGGTGCTTAACAAAATCCCTTCCCGGGGAAGTCCTAAACGGTCAATCCCTCTTAGGACGTCTGCATACAAAATTACCCTGAAAAGGTGAAAAGTAGCCAATTTAAAAAGCCGTAAAATGTGTTTTAAGCAAATACATTTGGAGGGCAGTAAATCAGGGATAAGATTATTTACCCTACGCCAAATAACTTATGAAATAATGAAAAAAGAATGGGAAATCAAAGTACCTATAAAAATAATTCAAAAAATCCTCAAATCACGATCCAGGGGAAGCCCAGGGCTTACAGTTTCTTAAAGAACCCCGTAAGCTTTAGTTAATGATATAGAAATCATTAAAACAATCTAACTGCCTTATAATAAGAATAAAGTGAATGAACACAGGTATCAGGTTTAAGGCAAAACACTTTGTGTAACAGTTTATTTAACTGCTTTTACCCTTTTTTGGTGATTGTAAGGGAAGGCTAAATAAAAAAGACAGTAATAGCAAATATAAATACTTAGTAACTCAAATGATGGAATTACATAATATTTTAACTATAACGCACCAGCAGATTCCATAGCGAGCTATTCTCTATTAAAGGAGTATATGAAATTATATGTAACGGAACTCGAGGTCAACTCATTATTCAGGACGAAATCTATAGATTTATGTTTTTATTTGTTGGCCATGTCATAATTTATTAACATGTATCATGATTACCAATTTATTTACAAAAAAACAACAGTGCAATGGATAATAGTGCATTTATTAAATATTATTAGCCAATTAAACAATCTATCTATCCTATTACTATCTATCTATCTATCTATCTATCTATCTATCTATCTATCTATCTATCTATCTATCTATCTATCTATCTATCTATCTATCTATCCATCATATATCTATCTATCTACATACACATCCTTTGCACATACGTTGAACACCATAGTGTTTCTTAAAGGCAATGTCGCCCTCTAGTGGATGTTTAAAGAAATAATCTGAGCATTTTACTCAATTTTGTTCATAACTATAATTCTATACAATAAAAAAATGTAATGCATGAAGGCTATGGGCTTTACAGTTATATTAATAGACATAGTCTAAAGTTTATACAGTTGAATCTATCCATGCCCTTTAGTATTCTGTATCAAAAAATAAAATTAAGAAATAAAAATAAATACAAAAAAATAATAATATCTCACACTAAAAACCTTCAATTAATTCCTATTAGTGTTTAATTTATGGCTTTTGCTATCTGGTTAAAAAGGGTAAAATACCTTTTAGTTTCGGTCACTTTTATTCTTAAGAAAAATACAATAAATTCACTACTACACTACACACTAGAAGTTAATACGTTTCAGATGTCCATATATTTTTTTAAAGGTGTATAAGAATATGAACCAATGATAAATATAACGATATTAATTTTAATTACTTCACACTCACTTCCCAAGAAAAAATACATGCAGTTTTATTAGTAGTTCAAACTTCGATTGTAGCTCTATACATATGTGATATAAAAAAGGAAATTTTATGACCTCCAGAATGGAATATTACCACTAGATGCCAAATTAGAATTATAAAATACCGGTAATAAGAGAAAAATGTGGGATTTAAAGAATGAGAATGGGAGAATCAAGCAAACACAGAACTTTAAAATCTGCAAAAGCCCAATGTCAATACCAAGGCTGTCGGATTGTATACGGGGCAGTTTGTGTAACATGTGTTTGCAATTGTGTAACAGTAAAGTAAAATGCTTTTTATTGGGAACAGCAGGGCTAAAGGTTGGGCGAGTGCAGAGCGGACACACTTCTCCAAACATGAATCCCCAAACGAGAATCATTAACCCGCTTTGGGAAACATTTAGGGTCTGGATTCTGAAATCAGTATTAATGATTAAACCCAATGTTCTCCCTAACCGGTTGGTTTTTTAGACCTGGGTCACCTTAGATCGTTCTCTTTCTGCTCTTTAACATCTTTCCCCCACTCCAGTAGACAAGGATTCCTAGATATAAGATCATACCCAGCCAAGATATCATTGTTCTTCTTGCCACTAGATGACAAAGCATGGTGGACCTCCGTTTCTTTGCCAATAATCAGTGGTTACTCTAATGCCTCTCGACAATTAAGATTTCCTTGAAAAATATGACTAGTTAAAAATTTGACATGATTAAAAAAGATTTTCCATTGATGGTTTGAGCATTCGACAGAACTAGGAATAATGTTTCTAATCCTGAACAGTGTTAACTTCAGCAATGTAAATAGAGCATCAAGGTGATCAAGGTGGACAAAACATCCCGGGACCTGTGTATTTTGTCCGGGGGGACGTTTCCAGAGCCTATCTGGGTCTGGATGGGAAGTAAGTAGTTAGGCTGGCCAGCCTGGGCCGGCACAGAATAAGCCAGAGGGGGCTAGGCTTTTCGGCTTTTCTTTTATGATTTTGTTTAATTTGATTGGGATGTTTGATTTGTGCCCTTGCAAATAAATCACAGTTTGTTGCAAATCAGAGTTCCTGAGCCTTATTGCCCTAGAGGACCATGCTTAAGATCACTGAAAGTGATATTTAGGACCCTCAGGGATGGTCACAATATATATATTTATATATATATATATATATTTTTTTTTTGTGACACTCACTGTTGGCTGTTTAATTCCTTCTTTGAAATGATGCGATATTCACATCACCGACAAACAGAACCTATCACAGGGGATATCATTGCATACAGAGATGTAGAATAACTCACCCAGCTGGATAAACTGAGGCTCGCTTTTCACCCCAGGCCCTGCCCCGGTACTTGCTGCCACTTCAACGCTATATTTGACGCCAGGAACTAAGGACGGAATAACCACAGACAGAGTAGAGCCATCAACTGTCCTGTTGATGTGATACCGACTCTCATTGCCAAGACACCAGACCTACAGAGAAACAAAAAAAACAAAAAGCAACAATTAGAAAAAAATTAAGTGTTTTGTGAAGCTTTGTCCTGGGGTGGACTCAAATCTCCTTCAACGGAATAATCTTCCAATGCTGCCCTGTGTATTAGTTCATATAAATGTTTATTTTTTTGAAATATTTTATTGATCCAAATTATCTACAAATGTCGAAACACAACTGCACCTATATTTGTCATATTGCTACCTCTCCATCATATTGCTACCTCTCAAGAAATGAGTGTCGCTTAATGATATTCACAGCCGAATTGGTTAAGCATTATGTCAAAGTAGTATTGTACAATGGCAAACAGGAGATAACAAGCAGTGCATCACATAATTATTTGGAGTTTTAGAAAGAAAAGGTAAGCAGAGCCCTGCTCAAACAATTTGCAACAGATCGCCTTGCGAGGAGTTTGCTGTTAAAGCTGCCCGGGGCGGAAACACAGATGTGACTCTGCAGAGTTCGGCAGGTCAATTAGGTCAGGTTTGACCTGTTCAATTAAATAAACAGACTGCTTGGTGACTCTTGATTTGTTACCCAAGAATGATCCAATTTCAGATCTCTGCTGAGGTCAATTCTCCCATAGCAAATAAATTGCATGTTATAGATAGACAGATAGATAGATAGATGATAGATAGATAGATAGATAGATAGATAGATAGATAGATAGATAGATAGATAGATAGATAGATAGATAGATAGACAGACAGACACAGAATCAGCTATTTCTATCAGTTTACAATTCTGATTAGAATGATTATATCCCTTTTCTGCAAAATGAAACTGTTTGTAAACCAATCGAAACTATGTACAATGTACATACTAGATCCATTGTAATCATTTAATGAAATGATATTTAAACATCGCCCTTCATTTTAATCAGCTAACTTGTATTCTGTTTATTATTATTCTGTATTATATTAATACTCTATGTTATCGTTGTAATGATTTCATTATGCCACTAGATGGAGACACTGCACTTTTATTTCTCGATATCCATTGCGACTGTCTACATGTTGCGTTACATACATTAAACCGAGGCACAATGAAGGCTATTCAGAACAAAAGTAAATAGTAGCCAACAAACACCATACCTTGTACTCCTGAACCATTCCATTTTGCGTTTCTTCAGGAGGTGGCTGCCAGGCGACTACAACAGACGTCCCATTGCCCTCGCTTTTGGTTATAGTAACGCTCTGAGGTGGAGCACTGGGTGCTGTTTGAATCAACAGACAAGAAGACAATGAATAACTCGCTTTTCCCAAAAAAACTGCATTATCAAACGCAGGTATGAGAAAATGATATCTATTTATTATAGGACCTTCATATGTACATAAGCGGAAGATACAAATATCTACCGGAAGAAGTTGGAAGAAGTTCCAATGATCTACCACCCTCTCAATAAAGTAAAAATAAAAACACATGGATAAATAGATACATGTTAGTTTGCCATGTCAACTCAACTGTGAGTGCTGCTGGGCAATCCAGCTTGTCCAAAGGGAGTAAGTTGGCTACACTGCCACCCGTTCTGCATTTTGGTCCTTGCTAACTTCCAGTCTTCCACCTTGGCTCACATGTGGCTCGGTGAGCCAAAGCCAGGCTTGTGTTGTACCAGGACACTTATGTTTACCCATCCAGTCATATTTGATCAACAAGGATATAGGGATTTTCAAAGTTTATACCGGTATATGCCAAATGAGAGAATTCTTAATTCTCCTTTTAATATGATTAACTGAACGCGGTGTTTATACTATTGACACCTACTCTATATATTTACATCCTTAGAAAAACTCAACAAAAACACTAAAAATAAATTAAGATATTCATTGCTTAATTATAGTTTTTGCATTTCTTTTCTACAGCAGATTTTGAAAACCTAAAGCAAAAAAACATGTCGGTGGAAGAGAAGCCAAATGTTACCTTCTTCGAGGGTTTTGGCAAAGCGCACTTCACTGTCGGCTCCCTGAAATTCATTAAAAAAGGGACGAGCCTTGATCTCATAGTTGACGCCTTTCTTTAGCTCAGGAATGACCGCGCTGTTCTTTGCCGGGGTTCTAACTTCAAACATTGACCACGCAGATTCACTGTTCCCATCTTGACTTGGTCTATAAAGAATTTTGTAACCCTGTATATACTGCGATTGCTGATCCACCTGAAAAAAAGAAAGAATGAATACACACTGAATGTTAATGTGGGCTTATTATTCGACATATCCTTTGAAATACTGTCATTCCCATCACTTTGGTAGAAAGAACAATTTAAATGCTAATAGGAAAAATGTGTAATCTTGTATGACTTAAATGAGGGCATATATTGTGCTTGTGGTATTAACATTTCATTTATGCTAAATGTTATCCTTCTTTTCTAAGCCGCTTTAAACTTAAAATTCCAGAGCTAAGATGAGAACAATGAAGGCTGCCATTGTTATTTCTACTTACTGTCCAGTGAACTTCTATGGATGATGACGAGAGTATCGTGGGATTATGGAGGTGTAGAACCACATCGCCAAGTTCTCGTTGTACCTGCTTGTGGTCCACACCCTGGCTTGTAGGAGGTACATCTGAAATGATCAAGACTTGAATTAAAAAAGGTATTTATATATAATTATGGCTGAACAACTTAAAACGTTCTGATACACCCAGATATGTAAGAGGCAATCCAGTATCACAGTAGCCGACAAACATGTCCCACGAGTACAGGAGAAAAAGTAGGTTCCATATTCTGTTGATTGAAAGTTGATTACATTGGATACGAACAGATCCTGTTAGCTAAAAGACTACATAATGGCCCAAAATTCGTGGAACTGTCAGGGTCTATTTATTAGCCATTTTAATCCCCTTTGATCTCTGGGAGGCCTTGTGAACCCATTATTTTCCAATTAACCTGTTTCAGGTTTGACACTTACCTAATAAACCCGTGCCCTACTTATGTTCCACCCGTAGCTTAAAAATGGATTAAATTACTGCTGTAGTACTTTTGGGGTGCATATACTGCAGGTTGATGAGATGCTATCCTGGTGTTGGGGATACACCTGAGATACCCCGTGTCGGCGGTGACCGACTTGTGGGCGCTGAGCTGGCATTGCGCAGGTTCTCTGATGGTGGCTTGTTAACCCGGTTAAATTACCTTGTGTTTTTACAGGATCAGATATTTGGCTTGGGTCGCTCAGCCCATACGCATTAGCTGCTCTCACAAGGAAGAGGTAGATAGCATTTGGTTTCAATCCTTTAACGGCAAACGATTCGGTCTTGACATTTTCTGCCACGGTTTGCCAGCTGCTTCCAGATGCATGACTAAAAAAAAGGCAGATCTTTGTAAATACAGCAAAATATACAGGTGAATTGTCAATCATAGCATCTGCCACCAAGAGTACACACAATACCTGAATGCCTCTATGATGTATGAAGTTGGAGTTGCCCCTGAATTCAAGTTTGGCTGCCACGATAAAGTCACCGTGTTTTTACTAACATCAGTGACCTCGGGTTTTGAGGGCGCGCTGGGAATCAGGTTGGGATCAGTCGCTCTAGGAGGTTGTACCGGAGCTCCGAATTCTTTAAAGCGAATAACAAAAATAACAAAAATGACATCAGAGCAAAATTAAATATTTTATCCAGTCCTTTTTGTCAGCATTGCATCTTATTTAACTTGTCGACTGCCATATAATTTTATAATTGCATTTGTTTGTGATGCTTATTTTCTCCCAGCCCGGTAAATAAATCTATTTGGACATTGGGGTCTATTCCAAAAATTTATTTTTTTTAATATATGTTTTTAATGCGATTTATATCTGTCTTTATAATCATCACTTACAACTGCACAAAAATAAAGCATGATGTAGCTAATTGATTTTACATTAAAAAAAAAAAAAAAATATATATATATAAAAATAAAATTCACAAATACCAATTTTGCCAACTAATGAATTAAAGGAACTTCCCTTTAATGCTTTCTTTTTACCGAATGAGCAGATATTCCGGTTCTGTGCTAAGTGACCAAAAACATTTGTAATCGTTTGGTACCTTGGATTTCGATATAAGAGCTCCAATTTGCTTCCCCGCTTGGAGTCGACGCAGTGCAGGTGTAGCGGCCGGTGTCACTTAGCTGAAAAGAAGGACTAAAATTAGTATTTGGAACTATCAGAAATTCACTGGGATGGAAAAGCAATTATGCTTCTATCTAGCAGTGGATGTTTAGGCATAGTAGGAGAGCTATTCATTTTTTTTTTTTGTGGGAGCCAATTTCGTGACTTCAAAGAAGTGGCAAAATCCATCACTTTATTTATATAGTAGAATTAATAACAGTTATCGGCCTAATTACACAATCACACATGCAAATATTTGCGGAAAGTGAATGCGTGTCAAAGGACACGGTTTAGAATAGGCACGCGATTATGACAATCTTTTGACTGCGCTTATTGAGTGCATATTTTCATTTTATTGCCACGAGGGAAGATGCTTTTCTGGAACAAGACGTTTTCTATGGCTGTTTATGTAAAAATACCCAGGAAACTCAAATACAGAATATACGAAATAAATGTAAAATTATGTATGAACATAGGACATTTTTACAATAAAATGCACTTTGTCAATTTAATGATACACTCCAATATGAACAAGGACCTCTTACAAACATATGTTTAAAAGGCCCGTATTCTCTTGTATCTCTGCAATTTTGGTATTTGAGACTTGGCTAGGAACACCGGAAAGCCCTTTAAAATACAGAGTTTCCTTGGCCCTAGAAAGGGTACCAAATTATGCAAACTGCGAGTCTTCCAGCAGTACCCTGAAGAAAATATTTTCCACTCTTTGTCTTCATTCCCAACTATTTAATATTACCCATCATCCCACTTTCCATTACCTAAAACTTTCACTGATCGCTATTAAACATAAGCACCTTATCCCCCATCCAAATCCCCTCCATCATATGCCTTATTTCTTACCATTATCGGGTACCATGCGCCATCAATATTTATTCACATATCTTCTCGTCCCTGTTCTGTAAGCACTTCATTCTCAGTGAACAATGGACCACTGATCCATGTATAGAATATATAGTGTCATATATATATACTCATATAAATTAATCAATTTATTCTAGATTTAAACATGTAAAAAAGAATCCCATTTCAGAAATCCAAGTCAAGTATGCACAACTGGGATGACATGGGTACCTTAGTGTATCGGATCTGTAGAGCTCCTGTGTCTAGTTGTTTAATACGGGAGTCCTGGGTGGGAATGAGAATTCCATCCTTTCTCCAATGGATTGTGGGAACTGTGACACCAGTAGCTACACAATTCAGAAGCAATGTGCTATCAACAGCTACCGTCTGATTCAAAGGACCCTGACGAATAACTGGAGGAGGACGGTCAGCGACCACTGCCAAAGGAAACAACAGGAAATAGATTCCTACGACTGCAAGCAATTTTCTAATCAATCAAGCTACAGTAGTAGCTGTAGGCTTTGAAACAAACTAAAGATAATTAAGCAAGTAATTAAATGAGAAATCATACATTATTCAAGGAGACTTTCCGTGATAAGCATGACATAAAATATCAAGACCGCATATCCAGTACGCAAGAAAAGACGTTCAAAACTTGGATGGAATGTTTCAAGTGAGAAAGTAGTTGGAGAACAAAGAGAAGAATTTTCAGGTTGTATCCAGTTCCATAACTGGGGGGACACATACAAATGGAAGCGTATAAGGTTTCACTTTTTTTATCCAGAAAAGCACTAGTTCATCGTGAAAAGATTCAGCTCTTGTCTTTTATCCATTACCTTAATGTAAAAACAGATGTTTGGATGATATGCAAGAAATGTACATCAACAGAGTTCTCATATTTAAGTATACCTGAAAACTATACGGGTCGGCTTGCTTTTTAGAATACACGTTTTTAAAATTAGCGAGTGATTTTGAGTAATAGTGCTGTAGCCAAATGTCTGAAAGCATTACCGAGCTTGTATAGAGAGGATATTAGGATTATCAATGTAAAAAAAAAAAATACTTAAGGACGAAGTCACCCAGCAAACATATTAATGCATTGCTAGGGTGCTGATGAAATGACTTCTGGGTACAACATAAAAAAGGGATTAGCGCACTACCCAATTTACTGTTGTATCGCACATAATTATGGCACTTAGCTGTTATTTTGTGGTCTCATAAATAATTTAATGAGGAACTGGCACATCTGAGAAAACCGTAATTAAAACCAGCACTGCATTTTATCTATCATTTGTGTTACGGTTTTTGGTTAATATTCTGGTTTTAATCTAAATCGATTTATATTGTCCTGCTCAGGCATCTACCAAATCCGCAGCATTTCATGACGTCGTATATCCTAACATTTCACATGACCAAATAAGGACATTTTTATTATAGGGGGTGTGGTTAGAGGTGTGGCTAAGGGCCAGGTTTTTGCCATGACATTTTATGTGCCTTCATGAACCTCTGGTAGCTATGTTTATAAATGAGTAAGGTATTCAGAAGACAAAATATATATTTTTAAACAATTTCATTTACAAACACATTTTCTGCCGTATGCCTAGGCATTATTGTGACATGAGGCACGGGTCAATCTAAAACAAACTATGGCAGGAAGATGGCACCTCCTACGTATAGCCTATTCTTTATGTTACAAAATAGTAATTATTATGGCATGTATTGTATATGAGAATTAAATGACACAAAATTCACACACTGGGTTCTATTCATTTTCATTTGGGAGAATGAAATTCCGCCTCTGGAACTAGCAGCCAATTATCAATCCCAAACACAGCGCTAATTAAAAGCATGCCTCACAAAGACAGTTGTAAAACAAGAGACGGCTTGGAATTACTCCCTTCTTTTTGGAGGAAGGGTAACAAAGATAAGGGCATTCTATGACCTTGAAAGCTTTTGAATGAAAATATTTGGACTTTACCATCAGTAACTTCTAAGTACGCCTTTGTCGTAATGCTCCCGGCGACATTCAAAGTCTGGCAAATGTAGTAGCCAACATCAGACTTTTGAATATTTGTGATAGTGAGGTCACCAGTCTGAGACACTGAAAACCGACTTGACAATTGCGGGGGCTGGTAGGAAAAAAGCAGGTTCTAAAAAAGAAAAAAGGGGAAAAAACTGAGAGTTTTAGTAAAATGTCAAATGCAAAGTATTACAAAAATCCTAAAGTAAATAATACAGACTTTTTAATAATGAATATAGATATTTTTACTACTACAATTAATAATTCTACAATGTTTACGACCTAAATTAATATCGTCATATAACAATAGCCCAAAACATTACAAATTACCAATACGGCTATTATATATCCTCCTGCTGGCTTTTTCTTTTCTTTGTCATACATATGATTAATATAAATGTCTGATTTAAATACCATGTCATATGCATGAAACTAAACCACACTTTCCTACAATGAAAAATCTTTGGTCGCTGCTTGATAAATGGATGACCTTTTACTGATGAAATCAAACCCGTGTTTATCTAGGAAAGGTACAGCTAGAATGGGTGATAAATTGTACCTGTCATGTCATTTATGGATCTGCCGTTGTTAATGATGTGGTTGCTTTAACATATTGCCAGCTATTTTGATATCCAAATTTAGTAAATTGTTCATCCAAATCAATGTGAGAATCAGCTATGGCAATGCACTAATGTAGCTGATAATAGAGGCTGATATAGATGTTTAAATCTTTTTATTTACTTGATCTAGAAGACAATGTTTAACCTGTAAGAGTTACCAAGTAATTGCATGTCATGCTAATATATCACTCATTCACAAAGTATACAATTACTGAAGTGGGGGTCTGGCATCCCCACACATAATTATTGGGGTAAAGGCTGTCCTGGGGTAGTTAGCCAAGTGTTTAGCATTGATATCTATGGCTCTGCTGTCATAAATCGTTCTTTATGTTCCCCTCACGCTCTGATGGGATTGCTGAATTATGACATCATCATATCATCAGCAAGCCCCACCCTTGTCCCCGGTGCGAGGAGCGCGTGACAAGAGATATTATGTGTGTCAGTAGCGAGAGACATGGGCCACAGTGGGGTTCAGCTGTGACCCATGTTAGGTCACTGTAAACATATTTACAAACAAAAATACCTGGCTACCCTCCTTCTGCCAAAATATAGCTGGCTGTGGATTTCCAGTTGCTTCACATTGGAACGTTACTGTACGGCCCAATGCAACTACTTGATCGCGAGGTTTCACAACAAAATTCGGAGGCTCTGAAAAAGAGAAGTCACGTTAGCTGGCCAAAAAAATGACATAATGTTGTTTTTTTTTTAATAAACAAATAAAATTATTAAAACATCCCACTTTCTCTTAATTCTCCAGAAACAAACATTAGCCCACAACAAAATAAAGGCTACATAATAGATTTGGGGATAAAAAAAGAATGTACTTTGAAACCAAAAGCTTTTTCTGACTACCTGTTTTGGGTCTTTTTTTTTGAGGATCTTAAGTTTACAAAAAAAGAGACCTTTCCGGTTAAAAGATCTGAATATTTTAGGCACATGTTTCATAAAAGTAACTTCACACTCTCTAAAGTAAGTATTCTAGGACCATTGTCGGGTATAGAATTCTTTTTCTTTTCTAACATGAACTTCATATTTTTTTCTGCAGACTAAGGAAAGTGTTCAGTACGCTATTCAAGATCTTATTTATTTAGACAAAAACAGGACTGTATGTGAATAATGTGAATGGAGGGAAATCTGAAACATCTGCTCATGATGACAGTACAAACACTCTGGGTTTGGTCCTCTTCACTTGATTTATACAATTTGCATGGTCACTTCATCTAACAGTAAACAGGATGTAGAGGAAAGCATATGTTACACGGACAGGGGGAATACAGCATATGCACCTGGAGAGAATGTATACTGAATGTTAACAAATATGCCCAATATAACGTGCATTAAAAATATTTATTTACCCATAGCTTACATAAACTTTGAATAATCTGTCTTTGCATTTGTCTGTTTTTTTTCTAATACAAGTTTACTAAATGTATGGCTTTTGGTTTCAGTTTTATACATGGGATAGCACCATGTCTGCGGGTCGTGAATTCCAGAACAGCAAAGATGTGGAATCCATTACCCACGGACGTTGTTCTGTCAAATGCGATAGATTCCATTAAATGGATGATTTTTTTTTAGCAAAGAAAAATATACACGGCTATAATTGGCTATGAGGGGTGGATTATCTATAGCTTGTTGATCCAGTGAGAAATCGCATTTGGAATCAAGACGGAATTGGAAACCGCTTCAATGTGTGGCTTTTGCCTTCTTCTGGATCAACAGCGAGGTTGAACTTGATGGACATGAGTCTTGTTTCAACCTAAATTACTATGTTGTATCCCAACACCTCAAAGAGCCCATCACGCCATTTTTGTTTCAGGGGTGTAATCACAGGCATCTCTATTGGACAGGTCTCGGCCTAGGCCTTTTATGTGACTTATCTGCCTATCAGGAGTTTCTTTCCATAGCTTACATACAGACATTTTATGCTCGTGATACGCTATGATACGTTCATATTTACTATACATAATCAACACCTAGAAGAGCGAAGTCAGGGAAGAAAAGGGGGATAGAGAGATTTGGCTTCCAAAGAGGTCCTCCAGTTCCTTAAGGGAGACACTTGGGAGGTAAGCAGTTTTGCAGGTAATATTGTCCTACGGTACTTAATGGTTCCTTAATATGTTTTTTCCTCATATTCTGTTTTTTACAACATCCCCTTATGTAAGATGGAGATGTGGTTGAACCTCTTTCAAGGCATAATATGAAAGAGTTGTCTATGTGTGCTTAACGACATGAAGCAATGCCAGAAGGTAAGTTTAGTGCTTGAGTAATCGCATACAGAGCGGATATGCCATTGTTCAATGAGGGAGCAAACAAGACTGAAAATTACACCCTGGAAATGTTTAATTTCTTTAGAGGATTCATGGGAGATGTAGAATAAAAAATAAATTGCTGGGAGAGAAAAGAAACAAAATAGGGAAATACAGGTAAAAAGCTGAGGAGAGTGAGGAAAAGGACAGTAATAGGGATAAAGGCAGATGGGAGCTTTGGGCTGTAGGCCCCATTTTTTTTTGCATCTTAACCCTTCAGCTTTTTATATCTCATATTCTCCTCTTCTCTTTTTTTTAAGCCATTTTCTTAACCTCAGACTCTTTCCTTTGTAAACATTCTGTGGGGAGCAATGATAATGGACACAGAGGAGATGGATGGAAAGAAAAAGGTATCGTCAAACAAAGTGAAAAAGGGGGAGTGATATGAATTACTCCAAAGATGTTGAATCCTTTTTTAGCATTTAAAGTGAATTCAAGAAATACAAAATCAATGTTTAAGGTAGATTATAATCATTTGACGTTTACAACTTTTACTAACTTTACAGAAGCTCTTTTCTACCTCGACAGTGGAGAAAATGAGGTACGTAAAATGTAATATTACCGACTAAAAGTAGCCAAGCAAATGTGTCAATAGGAAATTGGAAAATGAGAATCACAAACGCAAACCATTTGTACATTAAAAATAAGCCCTAATGGAAAATCAGGACTGTGCGACAGAAAGAGGCAGCCAGAAAGATTTAGTCAAGTACTTAGCATGGTTGTTTTAACAACCAGCGATTATATAAATATATATATATATATATATAAAAATATATATATATATAAATATATATATATATATATATATATATACACATACCCACAAAGTGTTACATTCTCTTTTTTCACTTAGACACACGAGCAATGAAGAAGAAATAGTAAGAGATTACAGAAGACATTATATTTATCAGTTTATTAATAATAGTACTAATTATTGACATTGCGAGCGTAAGTATGTTAGTAAAAAAAAAAAGAATAAAGATAAATTTGAGCTGACAAATATCGCATTACCTTCACAGCTATGTAAGGGATCAGGCAGAATGTACTCTCACCACCTCGCCAATGACAAATAAAATGTGGATGCTGACTGGTTGGTGGTGGGTAATGAGAATGTAGATGAGAATATGGAAGGTCTATCCGCGATGGGGTGACACAGTGGTGTTCAAAAATGAATAAAAATTCAACTTACCAGACACAACTAAAAAGAAAATGAAAAAGAAAAAAAAAATGCATAAAATAAAATTTCAAATCATACGATGACATAAAAATGATCAACGGCATGCATATTTAAATAAATAAAGTAATAAAGATGTAATTAAAATAATAAAAATAAAAAATGCAAACAGATTTTGACACCAAGGTGCTTCTAAAGGAAACTCTTTGATTCAATATAATTCTGTATAAGACATTCCCTCGTAAATAATTGTTGGATTTAAATGTCACGCAATTAATAAAACTTATCATGGCAGCTCAAGAACAATGTAAATCATTTGGCAATAAATCTTCTGAAAAAAGGTAGATTATTACCCCATTCACAGAGAACACAGGATTAGCACAAATTGAAATAGATTTCTCAAGGTCAAAAAGTGAAAGCACATTATGTGTACGTTATTACGGTGCCTTCCGTGTTCACAGCTGCTCATTTCATAAAGATATCCGATAACATTATGTGAAATGACACCTTAATTCAAGTAAAGGTAATTACATTTTGCGCAGTAAAAGACAATAATATACCCAAGCACTGTCTATATGTTTCTTCTACAAGCGTGTGAGTGTGTAACTATGGACACATATGTCTTTTTTTTACAATGAGCAAAAAAAATACATAAAATTCGACATATTATGTATAGCTTTATAAATACTCCCACCACTTTAAATACGGTGGTGAATTCTATTATTTATACATGGGAAACACCTATTTTGTGGTAAGATTTTGTTCAAACATCTTGTTTTTGTGGAAAATTATCCTCAAGACTTATTTTGTGATATGGCAAAATAACAAAGACGCAATGGGGCAAATCTCATCCCTGGGGCAATAAGATCTCTAAACATTTTTCATAGGGTAGCTCTGCTTTTAAATGAAACTGTTTTGTTACCTGTTAGGGCACACGGATTGTAAGACAACCGGTATGAAAGAAATCTCAACGGGTTTTAACCTCATGGGCATCCTCACCATCTACATTTTAGCCCCTCACCTAGTAGAGCTTCTTGATAATCGAGGGCTTACTTTACCTTCCAGACCACATATTTATGTTATTAACAAATAATTAGATGAACTGGGTTTTTAAACTGCTCTATGCTTAAAGAAAAGCATCAGGCAGATATAGAACTGCGTAGTGACTACAACACATCTAATAGTTTCATGAAGGATTGGTGAACTCGCTGCAAGAGTTGTCTCCAACGTTCCAAGCCAATATCAAATTATCTATAACGCCAATCATTGAGAAGGTCCACATAATTGTATTTTCACATGTATTAGTTGTGTAAACTAAAATTGAAAGTATACAGAAGAAACTATCATCTGTAGCAGTCGTAAATGAAGGCCACGTGTACTAAGGTAGGGATTTCAGGTCATTCATAGAACTATTAACAAGTGAATCAATATGAAAAGTAAATAGTGTTTCCACGATGAAAGGCTGGAGCCTACTGAACGCTAAAGGTATATCCGTCATAACCTCCTAACCAAGAGGACTCCAGCTTAAAGTCCGGAGCTCAGAACAAACAACCACTGTTTCTTTCCATGGAGGACGTTCAATAGAATCATATTTACTGAATAGCTAATTCCAATATAGCATATAGTGTATCATTGTATATGACATATATGTCTGTGTATGAGTCTTTCTTAAACCCTGTGACTTAAAATTACCAAAATGTAGCCTAAGTAGCAATGGCTTTCATGTTCATCATTCAATGCAAAGAAGGATCTGAACAAGCCAAGGAAAATACCGTAGGTCACTTAATTATTAAAAATAACAATTAATTACTATACATACGGCTGCACGTGTATTGAGAGATTACCTGCTTTTAGCATTTTAATTCCATTTATAATATTGGATTAATGTATGTTTAAGCCATCAGAAACTTGTCCATGTAAGAGATCCTCTGATGAAGCAGCCAATGAATTATGAAAGATTTTAGGCATCTTTTCAGGCTAGTAAGGTTGGCCAACAATTAATGTTGTTAGTATATATATATTTTTTTTGGATTTACTCTCCTTTTTTCAAATGACTCCAACTCCAAATAAATTGACTTTTAAAAAAAAGAAAATTATTGAGTGCAGCGATATTATATTCATCTGATAACTACGGTCCGTGTTCTTCATATTAATATAGATTTGCTCAAAATTCAGCCAAACCCGAGCTGAACCACGCGTAAATATATTTTTAAAAATGAAACATCTGTTTATATTAATTGCAGATGCAAGGGAAACACTACAACTGGAATTTTATCTTGGAATCTATGAAGAAAGATGTACTGACGTTTCTTCACAAAACAAGAAAAGGCATTTCCTAGTTGGAGGGCTTGAAGACAAAGAAGATATTCTTGTTTTGTTATATGTACCAGTATGTTTAATCATATTCTGGGAAATGTTTTTAACCCACAATAAGATGAATGATTTTTGCCTACCTTGAACGGTTAGGACAGCTGACGCTTCAGCTTTTCCAACCATATTCTCCGCGATGCACGTGTAAGATCCCATGTCGCTCGCTATAACTTTTCGAATCTTCAGCGTGTGATCATCCCGTATTTCATATCTTTAAAAAAAATAATAATAATAAAGTCATGATTAGGAAATATATTATGTTAGAAATTGTTCTACTGGAGTGGACCTTGACATCAAAACCAGAGCTGCATCATTTTTTTTCACGTGGAAAATCTCATGTCATGCATTTTAACTGTTTGAATATTCATAGCGATTGTGTTAAAGCAAAATGGCATGTTAGCATTTTTATATACGGTTATTAAAAAATCTTTTACTACCTGCTTTTGTGTCTAGAATGTTTGGCTGCCTACTCTAATAATGTAGAGAGCAAATCAAAATTAGGCATATCCTTTGTTTAAGGAATTTTGTGAGCACATAAAGAGTATCTTACAAACTCCAGATCCATCATTAAAAATGTAAATAGTGTCCTTATTTGTTCCCCATACACAGTCTGCTTCTCCTTTCTTCTGGATCACACGCCTTCCCTGACTAGTGATCTGGAACGTTATCGAACGCTCCAGAAGGTATTTTGAGGGCCGGCATATTGAATGTCTGCAGCCAAGAATGTTCAACTGGAAATGAATACCAGCTTTCTATTTGTATTACGTTAAAAATGCTCTAAACGCAGAGAGAGGTTAACGTTTTCTGAAGAATACCTTGCTTTGGGCAGATCCCCATCATCCTTTCTCCAGCGAACAGTAGGAACGGGATCACCCCGGGCTTCACATTTAAACTCGGCACTGTCATCTACAGTAATTGCCATGTTACTGGGTCTTCTCACAAACGATGGTCTTTCTAAAAAGGGTAGAAGAAAATCAAAAATAAGATGTTGCTTTTGGATTTTCTTTTCTAAGTAAGATACGGCGAGATGCTCGAATGTACAGGTGGGTTGGACACCATTCAGATGCTTATTGGAGTATCTTACTGTTTCAGTTATGTAATAAAACCAATTCTCTAAGATTCTACAACGTTTTTTCTTCTTTATCTACTTTTGCATATTATTATTTATTGACTTATATAGTGTCATGATACTCAGCAGCTGTGCACAATGGGATAATATAATAAATACATTTGTATTGTTCGTGTTAAACAGTAGTTATAGAATTTATATTAAAAAAAATGTTTTATTTTTATTTATTATTTATTTATTTATTTATTTTACCCAACACGGTAAGCTCTGCTACTTCACTCTCCCGTTCGCCAACCATGTTAGTTCCAACGCAAACATATTTTCCTGCGTCGCTTTTTCTGGTGTAGGTGATCATAAGTTTCCCTCCTCGAATCTAAAAACAAGAAACAGAATTTATTTTTATTTCTTTTTAAAGTGAAATATTTTGGAAAAAAGTAGACAATTTATATTAGAGACAAGTGTATTTCAGTTAAACAGATTTGCATTGCTATATTTTTTGAGCTTCTAAACCATATTAAACCCACCAGCTGCATTTCGAGGCACAATGCCCAAGACATACGTGTAACTCTAATGTGTTATAATCAAGTGCTATGGAGCTCATTGAAGCTACAGACAGGAAAACCCCTCCTTGTCTTGTGAAAAAATATTTAATGCAAACATATAAAAGAGCTGCATTTATAAGTAATATTTTCAACATCTGAGTGTTTGACTGGCAGCTTTTTAACTTGGACAGGAAAATTATTTTTAATGGTGTGGCAATGAAGTCATCAGTTGCCTCTACACATTGGCAATGCTAAAAACCACATTAATCCACTTGTCTTAAGAAGAAGTGTCACATTTAAGGTGACAAACTGAACCGATTGAAGTGCAATCCTTTTAAAGGAAATTTGTCTTCAAAGTCCTGCTTTTTGATATAATTTGACATCATTGCACCTCAGAATCCAGAGTGACAGCTCCGGCACCTCAATGTTCCTGGCGTAGCTCTAGACTACTGGAAGGATCACTAGATTACAAAAAAATACACAACCTTCTGAGCTGCTGTTAGGGAGAATAAGAGCGGAATAAGGAGCATAGGGGTTTGGGGCCCAAAGAGGATCTGTCCTAAAGATGGATACTTAAAATAGTTCCCACTTCTCATAAAAGGAACCCTCGTTAGAAACACCAAGCAATATCCTGGATTATTTATAGCCTCCATTTACCACCTTACTATCTAATAAACATTTGAATTGTTATGAGATGGAGTATACTCTCCTAACCTCCCAATATTTAATGAAATCCACAAATGGAGCTCTTGCTTGTTGCTGAGGATGATCAGTAACAGCTTCCTGACTAAGGAGCAAACCGAACAATCCATACTTCCGATATTTTGTTAACAGACGGAACGCCTGACATTCTATTTCTGCATTGTTCTTTACTAAAGGTCGGATGGATACCCCACAGAGCATTTCTCCTCTGTGTATGACATCAATAAGTTAACAATGACTAGACACTATGGCATCACATCTCATCTTTGATGGACATAATGCGTTTTTATTGTATCCATCTAAAAACATCTATTGCGTACACCAATCAGTCATTGGTTTCACCTTAGATTCAGGATAGTGATATGCGTATCCCATAAATGTTCCATCGCTCTACTAGCCTCTACCAGTTCTGCTGGGGCACTGTTCTACTTATCTACCACCGCTTGGTAAAAAAAAACTTTATCACTTTACATATAAACCTCTGACCCTCCATTTTTACTGTATGACCTCCTGGTCTAACATTTCTCATAATCTTCCCTCCTGTACTTGGACTCCCTTTATATATTGAAATGGCTCTATCACACCCCCCTCCGTCTCTTCTCTCCCCTAAGCTATGAAGCAGACATAAAATCATTACTGAACTTCGACACGTGTAATGCTCACAGAGGGAATGTGATACATCAGTGTTGTCCAATTACTCATGGAGTATGCTATAGATCCTTTAGGCTCATATGTTGAGCGGCTGCACTCCATTAAAACAATGGTGTAACATGATAAGACCAGTGGAGTTTTCAGACAGGCAACGGATGACAGAAAAGACATTGTGGACTCCGTCCGTCTGGCCTGCAGGTCTCTAACCGGGCTATATATGAGCCAGAAGGGTCTTTGACAATAGATGAAAAATGAAAAACTCTTGGCGCCTCCTCAATGTGCTCTGAGGCCTGTTTTGTGCTTAGAACCACGTCACCTCCATTCATGTTAGGCTCATTAGCAGACAATGCAATAATTCCATTCACAAGCACTAAATAAGATGAATGACAAAACGGATGAGTGGAAAAAGATTAAGTGTTAAGGTAGAGAAAAGTGTACGGTTTCGGAGAATTGAATCGCTAAAGCCCTCAGAGGTCTCCTGAGCGGTGGGTTTTTATTTAGTTACTTAACATTCGTAGTGAATAAGGTTGAAGCTGGCACATATCAAAATCCTTTTATACTGTATGGAATATAAACATCAAGCCAGCAAACAACCTCCTGTGTCAATCATAAAATGTTTAAGGTATGAAATGAAGTAAGTGTGAGTGGAATGGGGACCTCTGATGGTCTAATGATAAAAAATAATGTGCAACTGTGTACTCTTTAAAGAAAGCACAATCATTGTTCGTATTTAACAACCTATGCCCATGATTAGTTGCCAGGTAGCTCATTAAATGTTACCAGTGAAAACATGGAATAGAAATAAAACAAATTGTTGGGAGCCTTTACTAATGAGGTACTGGGGCTTCTGCGATCAAAAAATTAGACCAGAGGCGTCAGACCCTCATTTCCTGGTTGCCGCATTATTTTCCTTGAGTAAGGCAAGCATTTTTTTTCTTTTAATTGGAACCTCTTTTTTTAAGAACTTCTAACCATATTTTTCAGATTAAAAACATACTTTTAATGTATAATAAGTTGTTTTGGTTTCTTTATATTACTTGAATTACTTGATAAATAGACTTGGGCTTTGTGTTACTGTTGGGTGGTGAAACGATACAGTTCCTGAGACTTGATATACATCTACGGACCAAAGTGAACAGGAAAAAAACAGAATAAAGCAGTGGCATTCTATTATTACATGGTGACATAGAATACAGGGGTCCGCCTTTTTGGATGCATAAAAATACAAAAAGATAATACCCCTATTGTGACGCAGCAATCTATACTGCAAAATAAATGCATGTAGTGCTCATATAAATGCATACAAATATATACAGGAGGGAGGTTTATTTCAAATAAAGAAAATGTTAGAACGCGAGGCCATAATGTAAACCTCAAGGCTTAGATGTAATGTTTTACTTTACTGACAGGGTGGTAGGTAAGTCGATGCCAGCATAATTGGTAGAGGCTGATACAGTGAAGGAATTTAAACATGCATGGGATAGGCATAAAGTCATCCTGGACCTGAGACAAGATTGATTTAAGTCTGACCAAATGGGTCTAATCGGGAAAACTAGATGGGCCAAATAGGTCTAGCTGGACAGACCAGGTGGGCCAAATGGGTTTAATCGGGCAGACTAGATGGGCCAAATGAGTCTAATTGGGCAGACTAGATGGGTCAAATGGGTTTAATCTGCATGTAGAACACTGCGATAGAGTTATGCCTAACAAACATTTTAGATGCCTACAAAAGAGGTACATTAACGGACCTTTTCAAAGATATTATGGGACAAAAGAATCCATGAAAACTAATGTTGTAGAGCAAAGGTAACTATGAACAATCCATATATCTCGGAGATAAAAATAGCTACCTCTTCTCCGTCAAAACTGCTGTGAACAATTTACTTTGAAGTTCACCATCTCCTGATCAGCTCTAGATGAACTCACACTGAACCCCCCGCCTGGTACGTCTGCATTGCTCCGCCGTTACGTGTGTCAGTGGATTTTAATGATTTGATACACAGGAAGCATCTCTAGAATCATTCAACACAACGGTATTCCGGCACCTCTGAGGTTATCATGGTGAAGCAAGCGAGGCTAATTATCTGTCACACATATATTTATCTAGACAAGTGACTGTAAGCCAGTGAGAAGAAACTATGCTTGGCCAAGACAACATTAAAATGCATGTCTTTCCTTTCTTCTAAGGACCTTTGAACTGTCTAATCAGTTTATCATAAGTAATCTTAAGATACTTGTTGTAAGTAATGAAATGAGAGCTAGGAATGTCTATGTCTGAGTACTACTCATTGTGCGATTTAAAAGAAAAAAAGTACCATTTAATGTGATTTTTTGCATTTTTTTAATCGTCTCTTCTTCATGTACTTATTTAAAAGCAGAATGTTTTATTAAAGCAGATTTTAGAGCTCCTTACGTGCGCAAAAAAAATATACCTGTTCCCTAAAAAAAAGAAATTCGCAAAAAAAAGGTCAGGTTCCACTTGAAAACGTTGCGCTTTCTAGCAAATAGATATTTCTAAAGAGCCTTTTTTTCAGTTACTATGGCAACAACTCACAGTGCCTTCTTTTGCATCACATGGCAATTATGTATTTCCTGAAAATATGTGAATGACTTAACATTTCACACGATTCAAACAATATATATTTTATGGGTATTTTAACGTTGCGGTCCTGGCGTTTTTTTTTTAATGCTATGTTTATTTAAAAAAGGCAGAAAAAGGTGAAACTGAACCTTTAAAGAATATAATGGAAATAGTATGTTTGCATTGAGCCGCTGTAACTACCTGCCCTTGACCTTTTATCACCCTATGGGTATGGAGGGTATGCACCTATATCTCCTCCATTCTCGCGATTTATACATCGCGGTTTGAAAAACAAACAAATGTGACAGCCAATCAGGAAGAGCAGATCCAGTAAATGCTGGCAATAAACATGTTGTAAACACAAGAGACAGGTTACATAAACCTAAAGGAAGACATTGTTTAGACTAATCAATAGAGCGTAAAACTGTGTAGGCTTTGCGTTAACATTTTTATGGCCCTGGCATAACAAGGACGGATCCATAATGCTGATGGATGGTTGGAATGTATGGATCATAGCCTTAACATTTATATATGTTTTATATTTCCATATGTTTGTGTATATGACAATAAAAAGAATAATACCAACAAGACATCATGCAGTATACAAGTTAGGCATAAAATATCACAGCGTGTAGAAGTTACATATATCTCGTATGTAATGCCGTACATCCCCAATGACAAGGTGAATGCTTGATCCAGTTTCATACGTTTCCGAAAACACTTCAATAAGGAATATGACATTTGCTATAACAACAATCGACATATACTGTAGGCTCCATCTGTTCAGCCCAATATCACAATTTATTTTGAAAAAGGCTTAAAAAATAACTAATGCTAAATGCCCTTGATCTCTTTGTTGCGATCGAAAAAACATATTGTCAGTGCGAATTCCGCACAAAGGCTGGTGGATTAGAAGTAAGACTTTTAAAAATACCTTTACATAATAAAGGTATTAATAATTCATAATAATAATAATTGCCGGTGCAAGAAAATGAAAGGTAAGCTGTGCTTTCTGTCTCATATAATCAAAATATTTTATTATCTATATATATGTATATATATATATATATATATACACACACATAATATATATACTGTATATCTTATTTTAAAAGAACAGACATTAAAAACAAAAAATTATGTTTATTTGTTTAACCACTCTTGATTCACAGCACTTAACAGAAATAATAATAATAATAATAATTTTATAAAGAGAACACAGGTGGGAAATGCCACAACCCGACCCCATAATGGTTTCCATCTAACATCAAATTCTATGTTTCGATCGCATAAAAAAATAGGTATGATTCCCCTTTAACAAAAATCTGTAATACAGTCACTCGGAAATGATTCCAAGCCCAGCCAAGTAACATAAAATTTGAGAAAAATGAGTCCAGCTCTACCGATTTTTAGAACCAAGTACATAAGAGCTGAAAAAAAAGTATACTTTCCCTTTTTTCTAATGCTTCGTTTATCTAGTGATATAGTCCAGAATGAAAGGCATTCAAATGCTAATAGCTTTTGTCCTGGAGATAAGCCAGTCACATATCAGAGGGCGCAGGCAATGAATGCAGCGGCGTAAAGTTTGAAGAAGAGGGCTGCAGACTTACTTCTAAAGCTCATTTCACTTTGTACAGGTTGCCATCTAATTCAAACGCAGTCAGATGCGAAGCGCTGCTAGAGTTATTAGCATGGGATAAACATCACAGGGCAAGATCAAAGCGTGCTTCAGAGCAAAATAGGAGGACTACCTGGAAAAACTAACTTAAAGCTGTGAGTTTACTGTAGATTTTTTTTCCATAAGGAAATATCTTTAAATTATCGGTAATTAATTGGTTTTATTATCACAATATAGTCAAAGTTTCACTATGTTTACATATGGGAACGGAAATATGGTCAAAGTTGGCCTCCCACCAGGAAACCCCTCTACTGAGCCAACAAAGTTAGGCAATGGGAAGGAAGTAAGGAGGTACTGGGGTGGGAGAGAAGAAAGGTGGAGAGGATATTTTGACCCTACTGGAAAAAATACTATGAATGCCTGTGACAGCAACCACTGGGAAAACCAAGGTTTTTTGGCATAATTTCCATATAAATTGAGTGAATTCAGGGAATTTTAGCAGTCTGATAAGACTATTGACTCACACATCCTTCGGAAACGTTAATTAAATCTACTACACTTTATGGCCATTCCGTGCTACCGTGCTTATCACTTAGTAAATACGGCCACAGTATCAAGAAAGATTATGAATTAATGGTAACACGTCTATTTAACAATGAATTCGTTAAAAGGACATTGTTTGAATGAGTTAGATATGAATTTTACTGGCACAATAAGCCCACATTTACATTCTTCAGGTGTTGTATACAATGCGTTTGTCTTTGATCTGTGCTGTGTCTCTGTTTTCACAGGTGTGAGAAAACTACTATTTAACCTCATTACAGGGAAGGCACGAAACCACATTAAACAGTTATCAGAAAAGGCATATTTATTTAAATACCTTTCTTAAAAGGATTTTCTGTTTTATGGATTCTTTAATCTTTAAAGTATCATTATGACGGTGTCCCCAAATATGTTATATTGTTTGAAATGAAATATAATTATGTGTTGTACAACCAATTATTATTGCTATTT
Source organism: Spea bombifrons (assembly GCF_027358695.1). Taxonomy (NCBI): domain Eukaryota; kingdom Metazoa; phylum Chordata; class Amphibia; order Anura; family Pelobatidae; genus Spea; species Spea bombifrons. Next base: position 13,785,450 of record NC_071088.1, read on the forward strand.
AGTGAGCACTTTATTGATAGACACACTAGGGTGATAGTCCAAACCATTCCAACCCTATTTTAATGTTTATAGGAGTAAATGTTGCATGGACCCCAATGCATATTACAGCATGCAAATTGATCTTCATATTAAAAACTTAAAACTTCTGTCTCATTTAACTCCTCCCTCAGCTGCCCCTACTGAAAACAGGAAGCATACCTAGGTACACTTCCTGCAAATGCTCAGTGGCACTCGCATTCTAAAATAAAGGCCACAGCCAATGATATGTATTCTAGCTGAGCAATAAGGGCAGTCCAAAGCCAGTTTTTTCCATAGCACTGTAAATTATAATAAAATGCAATACCTGCTCGCCCCTAATCTGTGGTTTATAATTTAAACAGGTGCACTTTTAATATATAAATATTAAGTAATTCATCATCAATCTCTAGTAAAATACTCGTAACATGATTGTTTTTTAGCCCTCCATTTTCTAATTAAGTGATGGAGAAGATACAAATCAGTTCATTGCTTTGTTCCGTATCAGCAAAAGAGTAATGTTAATCCTAATACCAGAACAGATGGTACAAACAGAAAAAGAACAGTATTAGTGTCTGCAATTTCCTTAACATATGGATCAACATCTTGATTCACTCCTTAGGCATAATTAAAATTACTGATCGGCAATCAGTGTTTAGAAGTATTTCAGATTTTTAGGGATGATTGGTGCATACTGTATATTCAGGGGTACAAAAACTAGAAAGAGGTGGACGGGGAAGACCTAGCTCCCAGGTCCACATCTTTGAAGACATGCATGGAGGTGGAAGAGGAGGACACCCTCATAAGCCAGGTCAAGTGGGTGTTGGATTCAAACCTATCTCATGTCCTCTCTACCACCTCTACAAACAGAACTGCCAGCCATTTCCGCTTTGATCTCATTGTATAATCATCCTAATCCTAATCAAATATCTAACAGCTCACATATTCATAGCATCCCCTTTATGTCTGATAAATTAAAGCAAGTTTCTATTGCATAAAATACTAAGTATATTGTGTAAACAGAACACATTATTCGTTATCAAAGTCAGTTTTTTAAGGTTATGGTAAAGCCTTGACTACTTCTCAGTTCTGACACCGAAACCCAAAGGTGTCCCTCTGAAATGTTGGGAGGTATTTGATGTCATGACTTCATGAACAGCCCAACGTCTGACACTTGTAACATCACCTTCGTAACCCCACTTTATCCCGTTTGACTCAATCCACCTTCAGTAAATGTAAATTCCCACCAGAACCACACATTTTCTCTAGTTTGATTGCAAGAAATTATCTGCATTCCTTTCTTATGTGTATAACAGGTCACCTCACTTTTCAATGTGAGCAACTTCAAACAACACAAAACATCAAAGCCAAAAACCCTATTGAAATCATCTGACTGTTTAAAGTGTCACTAAATAAAGCTGTTCCTACTTAGAAATGCATCTAATGTGTAACGCATGCGTGGTTATTCCTCCCATTATTTTATCTCTGCCCTATTGTTAGTTTATTGATTGTTTCTGATTGGTTTGGGAGAAGGGAAATTTGACTAGACATATATTCATTTAAAAAACAAACTATAGGTAGGTCTGATAAAACATTTAGTAATGCTAAAAGCTATGATGGTTAGTTGGTTACGGTTCTTCTTTCACTCACCTTAATAGAGATTACAACCTCTAGTAACACACAATAGTTTCACCAGGCAGCAGGCCCCTCAGCATCTCATAGTACACTATGTATACTTATTACACTGTTAGTACAGTTTTCTCTTAACTTACAGTTATCCTTTCGTCCTTGTCGTCAATGGGTGTACCATCTTTTTTCCAGGATATCGTAGGTTCAGGATGACCTCGAGGAGGCTGACACTCCATCACCGCTGGTTCGCCCACTGCTACCATCACATCAGATGGGTTTTGCCTGAAGTCATCTCTCAAAACTACATGGAAGAGAAAACATGTGTGAACCCAATATTATATGTTACAAACATTATTATCTTCATGAGTGTGATAATTCATTCATTTGAGATAGAACTGATCTTACACTAATGGAATGCATGACTACATGACGTACATGATGTAACGTGCCTTCTAGTCATACTTAGTCTGGAGCTACTGGACTTAAGAACACAACAGTAAACACGGTTCTCATCAACAAACAATACAAGCATTTTCTCAACTGACAGCCTTTCAGGATACATCAGGATACGCCAGGTGTACAGTGCATAGATTGAACGGGCTCCCAATGCATTCTCTCATATTGGAATGGCTCAAGATCGTAACCTGCCGGCTTGTGTCTGACACAATACCTACTATACAGTAGGTAGGTGTCTGTAGCTGCTGAATTCCCTTCTACCCAAGTGTCCCAGTTTTCATAAGACAGTCCCAATTTTTAGGCACTGTCCCATCAAGCTGCCCCACCATCCCTTTGTTAGCAGTAGAGACCATGTCCCAGTCGGAGAGATCCTCTGATCTTCCCCAACTGACCTAGGGAGCTGTAAAATCAATGAAGGTCTCTGCTGTCGCTTGCAGCTCCCAGGTGGCCCAATGCAACCTCATGCACCTGAGCACCGCAATGTAGCTCTTTGGGTAAGTGGGTGTTGGTCATACTTTTGACCCTGCCCCCCCGCCTTTAATTTTGCCCATTCCTTCCTTGGACCCTGCCCCTCTCTGCCTCTAGCCACACCCCCAACACCGATGTCTGATTTGGACACCTGAAATGTTAGACGTTATGGAACTCTGCAAATATATATGGTTGCCGAGCATACCGGGGGTTTTATTCTACAACAACTGCAAATCTGAAGATAAATAATTTTATGTTAAACGATGCCACGTAACCTGATTCTTTTAATAAAGTATTCTCAGGTACCTAACATTAAAATTAATAACACTAGCGAAAGAAACAGAAGGGGTTTTTTTCCCAGTTGGAAAACGCGCTTTGTTAATTTGTATACAGAATCACCTTGGAGCGATACGCATAGAATGTAATTTACCACAACTGTTTAATTAGGGATTGGATTAAATTATTCCATGCATGTTCACTTTGATATATTGTGGAGAGAATGTGGAAGCCAAGTCTCACTGCCAAATATGTTCTTCTTTGCTTCATATTTCATTCTTCTAAATTGCTGACAATTTGTAGCAAGCTATTCATTTATAAACAGCCATTTTCAGGGGGAGGGTGTACGCTTGCAGTTTAATAGCATTTGTGAACTCGTAGGAAGTCTATTAGAGTTGAATAAAACATTGTTTGTCATTAACATTCAAGTTGGGATATGATCCACAAAGTCGAAGTGAGAGTCATTGTGCACATTAAGACTGCTAATTGGCCAGCAAAAGCACAGAATAGTTACTATTATTACGCGAGGACGGCATTCAGCGTCTCATTAATTAATCATAATGAGGGTAATTATTGGATACATTATTTATGGAAATATTTAAGAATATTTTGAAGATTTTTGAAAAGAGTATTACCCAGCTGCCTTATTATTTTTGGCCTTTTTTCTACCATGGAGGTATTATTTAAAAATACGTTAATACGCAAAACCGTCATTGCATTACCGACAATGACTGCTAAAGACATACAATGTTCACATGTCAATCAAATAGTTTGTCATGTCTAATTAAGTACAGAATATACTATTTGGGGCAGTGTAATTTGTGTTCTTACTATTGATGCCACAATACAATAGAATACACTGGGTTCTTATTAAGGCCTAAGGGGCTTTCAAAGCGATGCCTGTAGTGGTTAGTGGTCTGTAAGGATGGTTTAAAGTGACATTAAACATTTACTCTTAATAAAACTATTCAGCAAACTATATATATATATATATATATATATATATATAAAACCATGTAGTAACCTTGTAGAGGAAAAGAAAACATACAGCAAGAATTACAAAAATATTAAAAACATGACGAAAACACCTAACACCTAACAGGATACTTAAACCAACAACCAGGTGCGTGAGACATGCCTAGACATGGTTAGCATTTTAAAAGTAACTTGTAATTTTGGTGACTTGAATAACTAATAGGCCAAAGCAGCTGTAGAAACACTTTGGTAGCAGAATTGACAGCTAAGTACTCTGTTACTTGGCGTTTGGCCATTTAATGAAGCAGCGTTCTAATGATTAGTTATGAAGGATGGTCCCCATCAGCTGCAGAAGCCACTCCACCTATCGCTGATGAGATAAGTGGCTTCCCATGGAGGCTCAGCTTGCTCCACTTCAGCAGTGGGGGGGCAATATATTTCCGATTGCTAAGGAAAGCTGATCCCTTATGATCTGTCTCTACAAAGCAAAGTACAGAGCTTCCTTCAAAGGATTGTGAAGATTATGATGCAGGGCGGAGGTATCCAAAAGGTAGCTCTACAAGCTGTTGTTTTATCTCCATATGATTACCCAACCATACAGAGAGCCTTTTTGTTTTCTTTTTGGTTTAGTATAGTGGATGCTTTTCATGTTTGTTACTCTATGACTAGAGATCTGTTGGGTTCTGCTATTGCAGGAACTTTTTTTCTAGGAATAATGTCACATTTACAGCCCAAAGATATCCAGCCATTTTGATAATTTTTAGGTGCTAGAAAGATCAATAGGAAACGGCACAAAAAGTGAGGAGCCAGATCTAAAAACCTTACGGCCGGGACTACCTTGCACTTAGGTTTTGTCAAGCCTTCAAAATAACATAATGTAAAGAATTTATTTATAGCAAGGTTACCATCAAGGAGAGGGGGTCTTCAGTACTGTCCACTAGGACTGCAACTATGGTTGAGTATTAGGACATTTCTACTTCTACTACGACGTTTTTGGGCCCATTGGGTTGGACATCCCCGTTTTATGGTTAAATAAAAAAAAAAGCTTGTTTGTGTCTTGGTGTACTTTTCCAGACACGCACAATACATTTGTAATTCCAAGTACAAAAACTTTTAGCGAGACAGAAAAGAAAAAAAGGAAATAAAACTATGATTTGGAAATTGCTACTGGAGTTTGTCTACAATTATATTTTGACCATTATAACAGCATTTGCAAGTTTCCTTTTATAACAGAAGTGTTCTCCGGTTCAACTTCTATTATAAAACTCATGTCAAATACATTTAATAATATGAATCAAAAAAGGCAGTGTACTTCCTGGCAGGAGCAAAGTCTGCACAGATAATTGAATACATTTGTTGCTGGTTAAGATTCTGTCTCCGAGGCAAATTGGCATTTTCTCCTGTACGACAACAGACAGTCATTAAGTGAGTTTTGATTCTATATGTAGATAGATAGTTATTTTATTTCTATAATATTTTAGTGCCAGAGGGGAGTTGCATTGTGTACTTTGGAAAGTTCAAAATCAGCTGATCCCGAAAACCCTGGAAATATTAACCATTAAGTGGCACAACTCATGGAACTATATGGAAGACATGAGGCTATCTTTGTGTTCTGCAGGCCTAAAACTCACAATAATATGCATTTATATATCAAATTGTTTAAGAAAAATGCATTATTCTTCTTAAAACACCTTGTAAACAGGCATCAATAGGTTTGCACATAAAAAGTTGTAATAAAACCTCACCCCTAGCTATGTCTCTAGCCACACCACCCTTGTTGGCCATTTGAAGCATTGTGGGGTACACAGCCAGTCTAACACGATTTCCATACATAAATTCAATGTAGTTTCTGTAATTATGGGTCAGAGGTATGCTATTAAAGGGACACTCCAGCCATTACACACACTTTCATACATATGACAGCTACATTAAAATTTACGCGGCGTCCCCCTTTGCAAGAACATTGGAGGAGTCTGCTCTCTTTTGCCCTCTCTGGCTGTGTCCCATGCATGAGATGTCCGTCAGCTCCAACTCTGACTCGGCAAACATCTCCAAGGAGGGGGTGACTAAAAGGACCCCCCACACACATGTGCACTAATTGAATCTGCCATGGATTGGCTTTCGTAAGCAATTGGTGCTGAGGATCATCAGACCACAGAGAAGGTGAGGAGCTGCAGCTTCTCTTTAAGGAAAGTCTTATTTTTTAAAACTTTTTAAACAGTGCATATTAAAGTACTCACAGGTTACTTTAACATCCATCCTTCTTTGGTGAGGCTGTCAGGGACATTAAACTGGCCCTTTAAGGACGATTGAAGTTATGTTAGACACTTGGTAAAATCCTGCCCCTAATCACCTCTAACCAAACCCCCTAAAACAAAAAGTGTCCCTCTGTGGCCCTCAATTGGGTGATACCTTTGGTTCGATCTCAGGCAATTTCTGGGGTAAACGGGAAAAGCTTGAATACAGTTTTAAAACCATTTATTTTTCAAGATCTCTTTAAATCTTTTTATACACAACGACTTTTTCTTGGCGCAGAGGAAAAAAAAAAAAGAAGTGCAAATAGCAGCTCCACAGAATCCAAACCTCAAATGTATTTCAGTCATAGCCTCAGCTCGATTTTTAGCTCAAGTGAAAGTAGGACACAAAGTTTGCTGCCATTTCTAAAGAACTTTCTTTTTTAAATGAATAATTTACGCCAATTTACACTACATATACTTAGATAACAGGTTTGGAGTATACTGCAAAAGAACACCTCCTAAGGAATACCGAACAATCGCAATGGAAATAATATAAATGAAACGAGATAACTTGATAATGGATACAATAGACTACAAAATCCATACATTCGTCTCGGTGCTGTTAGGCAATTGACACACATTCATCTGAGAAGTGCCTTGTGCTTTATTTTCAGAGCGTAACTAGATAGAGAATATCCTGTAATGGAGATCTATTTTCTCTTCCATTCCTGCCCTACTTTCAGAGACATTTTTTTTCTCAAACCCTACATTTTACCGTTTTATACGCTAAATAAATGTATGGAATGATGATTACAAATGATGAATCAAAAATCTACAATGAAAAGGTAACAAATGTCTCAGGGTCTGTATGATGTATCCTTCCCATTCTCTTATCTCTAGCCTGCTGTTAGATTGTTGTCGATTGGTTCAGGCAGCCTGTGTATGGGTGGATGAGGAGAAGGAAGAGAATTTGCGGGCAGGAAGCTGATTAGATA